>NC_073394.1:385000-657500 GCF_028641065.1 Leucoraja erinaceus
ATGGGCCGAATGGCCTAAATTTGCTCCTATCATTTATGACGTTATTTCCCGATGAACCGGGTCAGTTTAAAGGGAGGAAATGCCGAAACAAGGAACTGCAGATGCTGTTTTAAAACAAACATACAAAGTGCTGGAGTAACTCAGCGGATCAGGCAGCATCTCTGGTGGTGACGTTTCAGATCGAGACCCTTGTTCAGACTGGTTAGGGAGAAGGGAAACGAGAGATATAGACGGTGATGTGGAGAAATACAGAACAATGAATGAAAGATGTGCAGAAAATACAACGATCAAGGAAACACTATAAATAATTCAGTCTGAAGAAGGGTCTCGGCCCGAAACGTCACCCATTCCTTCTCTCCAGAGATGCTGCCTGTCCCGTTGAGTCACTCCAGCATTTTGTGTCAATCTTCGATTTTAACCAGCATCTGCAGTTCCTTCCTACACATAATACATTCTCTTATAGGGGGGTTGCACGAAAGGTCACTGGGTCCTAGGGCTCGACGCACGGAGCCGCTCAATCCATCTGGAGGACATCCGTCACTTCCGGTATATGTTATTAATGCAAGAAACGCGCACTTTCCTACCTGTTAAAAATCGCCAAAATGTTGAATTTTTGCGCTGAAAAAATTTGTGGGAGTCTGGGTAAGTATTAGACGTGTACCCAACTTTAGAATTCTAAACCTGAAGCAAAATGAAGGTATAGAGATGTGAGAACTGAAGGGACTACAGCAGCTAAAGTGCTTGGTAAACATTGAAAATATTGGGAATTATCGCGTTTGCTCACTGCATTTCATCAAGTAAGGCATTATTTGTGTTTTTTATTGATTCCTTTGGTATCTAAAAATTCTCAGAAGTGATAAATCTGGCTGTAAATTTTTCTTCAGGTGCGTTTTCATTTTGTATGTAAAAACCCACGAGAACCATGGGCGATTTAAAAAATTACAGCCAGATTTATCACTTCTGAAACTTTTTAGATGCCAAAGGAATAAAGAAAAAACACAAATAATGCCTTACTGTTGATGAAATGCAGTGAGCCAATGGCCAATGTTCGCCAAGCACTCTGGCTGTTGTTGTCCCCTTCAGCTCTCGCTTCTATCTACCGTCATTTCTCCTCACTTTTGGAATTGTGAAGTATGCTAAATGTCTCACACACTTATCCCAATTTCCATAATTATTTACAGCGCAAAAATTGACAATTTCAGCGGTTTTTAACGGGCCCGCTACGCTGGAAACAATGGTAAGTGCCTACCTGCAGTTCATCGGGTGTAATCCATTTGGAGTAGCGTAGCAACAGTACGGGTCATGGTTCGTGAGCCGACTGCCGTGAAACCTCCCTATACAAAAACAAATCTATCAGCTACACACTGATGAAGGCCGGCAGGTGCTGTGAACATGAGCGTTAGTGGTTCCTGCCCGTTCACGGAGCCCAGTCGGTGTGAGAGGTAAATAACGGGGAGAGTTAGCGGCTGTAAACGGTGTTGGCAGGGGCGGCCGCGGTGGGAGGAGCCGACTTTGGGCAATGGCGCTGGGTCAGACTCACCCCTCCTTCACCCATACACCCGGCCTTAATGTGAGGAAATAAGGAACCGCACATCTCCTTCGGCCAAGATCAGACACTTGGCAGTTGCCAGGTGGCGCGGCCGGGATATCCCATCTTCTCGCCGCCACAGCCGGGCAGGACCAGGCTCAGATACCACCAGGTTCCTGAATCCACCCACATAACCCTAACCCAACCTCGGCAACTGAACACATCTTACACAACCGCGGGCTGATTCCTAATATCTTGCTTTTACCATGGCCTGCCTCGTGTTATTTATGTATAATGTCCCTGTGTCGGTGCTGCAAGGGACATCTCACACCGTTGCCGTCCGCTCCCTTTGCACCGCGCGTGTTCTGGTCAAACTCGGGAACCGCAAATGTACTTCCCCCGCCCGCTGACATAACTCAAGTGGACAGCGGACAGTGACCGATCTGTGGGCATCCGCCAGTTACATCCGTCCAGCCTGAAACATCACAATTCTGTTTGCCACTAGACACAGATTACAATTCATTGCAAGACACGTCCTTCAGTGCAAGTCGTTTAATTTGTTTAAGAAGGAACTGCAGATGCTGGAAAATCGAAAGTATACAAAAAAGCTGGAGAAACTCAGCGGGTGCAGCAGCATCTATGGAGCGAAGGAAATAGGCAACGTTTCGGGCCGAAACCCATTTCCTTCGCTCCATAGATGCTACTGCACCCGCTGAGTTTCTCCAGCTTTTTTGTATACTTTGGTTTAATTTGTTCAGTTTGAACCGTCCAGGCTCTTTGTCCAATACCGCTCGGGCCGGACACTGTGCCTCTGTGTGTCCACTCCCCGACACATCGGACAGTCGGCACATTTGCTTCCCCGAGGAGGATGTCTTCCTCTGTGATTCTATCTCTTTGATCGCTGATCCCAACATCTTGCAGTAGTAATCTGGACCTCTGGCCTGCAACACAAGGATTGCCTTTGTTGCTTCCAGCCAAGTGCATGAGCCAACATCTGTTGTTGTGTTGGAGGGAACCGCAGATGCAGGTTTACACTGAAGACACAGCATGCTGGAGTAACTCAGCGGGACAGGCAGCATCTCTGGAGAGAAGGTATGGGTGGCGTTTCGGGTCAAGGCTGTTGTGAGCCTGTAACGTTTACACTCTGGAACTGGGGAGGGTCTCGGATTTTAATTCGCAGAGATTGAGTTGAGACCTTAGGATTCTGGAGGTTGGAACATCTCAGGAGAGAAAGAATGGGCGACGTTTCGGGTCGAGACCCTTCTTCAGACGGATTTGTCTACATGAAGTTCAATAAGGCACTTGGTGAAGCTCCTCCTCGTGGGCTGATCCAGAAGATTATGATGCAGTGGGGTCGACTGAGTCATTTGTGTTCCGACTGGTTTACTGACAGCAGACAGGGGGGGGGGGGGGGGGAGGGGGGATTCAGGCCGCAGCTCCGTGACCCGTTCTCCCGGCCACTGACCATCGCTGACTGGGAGGGAATGTTTCCGGCCGGGGGGGGGGGAGACCAGCGGCCAGCGTCAGTCGCTCCCGGTTAAAGATGGGTGGGGTCACAGGTCAGGGCCTGGGTGGGGGAGGTCAGAGGTCAGGGCCTGGTGGGGGGGTCAGTGCCTGGGTTGGGGAGGTGCAGGGGGAGGGTCAGGTCAATTGTCCAGCGGGACGGGGTCATGGGTTAAAGGTCCAGCGGAGGGGGATTGGTCCATTGTCCTGGGGGTCGCAGGTCGGGGCCTGAGAGTGGGGGTCAGGGGTCAATGGGGTGAAAGAAGGCTGGTCCAATGGGGTCAGAGGTCGAGCTCCATGTCCTCCACCTCCCGCAACAAAGCGAGCAGGCTGTCGAGGGAGGCCGTGCTGGAGATTTGTAGACTGACGTTGTCACTGTCCAGTGAGGAGGCGCCGCAGTGCTGGGCCATCTCCGTCAGTGCAACCCAGGCCAGGGGCACCACCTGTGGGAGCAGCACCCCGGGGTGGGGGATCAGTGTGTGTGGGCCAGCACCTTAATCTCACCCCCCGCCCCCCCCCCCACCCACGCCCCAAACCCCACCTCAAGCCACCCCCCCTGCGGGCACCACCCATGGGAGCAGCACCCCCGGGTGGGGGATCAGTGTGAGGGGTCAGCACCTTAATCTCACCCCCGCCCCCCCACCCACCCCCCACCTCCACCTCAAGCCCCAACCCCCACCTCAAGCCCCCCCCCCCCCCCCTGCGGGCACCACCCGTGGGAGCAGCACCCGGGGGTGGGGGATCAGTGTGAGGGGTCAGCACCTCCATCTCACCCCCGCAATCCCCACCCACCCCCACCCACGCCCCAACCCCCACCCCCAACACCCCACCCAAGCCCCCCCCACCCATGCGGGCACCACCTGTGGGAGCAGCACCCCGGGGTGGGGGTCAACACCCTCACCACAGACCAGGGCCTGGGCGGGGGTCACAGGTCAGCCCCGCCTCCTCACCTTGACCAGGATCAGCTTCTTGTTCTTGTTGCTGCGCAGGAACTGCTGCCCGAAACACAGAAACGCGGCACAGTTTGGCGCCCCCCGCGGTGCTCCATGAACGCCCTCAGCTCTGTCGGGAACGGCAGCGTCAGTGGGTGGGGGGGGTCAGTGAGGGGGACAAGGGGTCAACGGGGGGGGGGGGGGGGGGGTCAGTGAGGGGGACAAGGGGGGGACAACGGGGGGGGGGGGGGGGGTCAGTGAGGGGGACAACGGGGGGGGGGGGGGGTCAACGGCGGGGGGGGGGGGGGGGGGGGGGGTCAGTGAGGGGGACAAGGGTGAGTGGGGGGACAACGGGGGGGGGGGTCAGTGAGGGGGTCAAACGGGGGGGGGCCGGAGGGGGACAGGTCGGGGCCGTCATCAAACTAAAACCGCAATCTTCTGTCTCCGTCAGCGGGGAGCAACGGGGGGGGGGGGGGGGGGGGGGGGGTCAACATCTGGGGTCCCAAACGGCGAGAGAGCACCCCCCTCCCTCGACCGCAAACGTCAACGGGGGGGGCCCACTCCCCCATCTCAGATTTCAACGGCGGGGGGGGGGGGGTCTCCCCCCCCCCCCCCCCCAGTGGGGGGGGCCAGGGGGTTCGATCGGCAGGGGGGGGGGTCTCAGCCCCAGCGTTGTCTGTGTGGAGTGAGGGGGGCCCGAGACTAAAAGATGTTCCCAGCGAGGGGGGGGACAGTCACCAATGGTTCAGCCCACTCCCCCATCTCAGATTTATCCCCCCCCCCCCCAGCCCCAGGTTCGATCCTCAGCCCCAACGTTGGTGGGAGTCGCAGGCGAGCGGTAGGGGGGCTGTGGTCGGCAGGGGAGGGGGGGGGGGGGGGGGGGCTATTTACCAGCTCCAACCTCAGTCTGAAGAAGGGTCTCGACCTGAAACGTCACCTATCCATGTTCTCCACAGATGCTGCCTGACCCGCGGAGTTACTCCAGCACTCTGTGTCTATTGCCAGCTCGGGGTTTCATTCAAGCATTTATCCGCCCCCCCCCCTCCCCCCGCCCGCATCTGAGGGGCGGGGCTGGTACAACCACAGCATTCGGACAGGTACATGGATGAGACAGGTGTGGAGGGACATGGGACAAACACGGGCAGGTGGGACTGGTGAAGCGGGGATGGGTTGGTCGACGCGGATGAGTTTAGTTTAGAAATATAAGTGCAAACAGGCCCTTCGGCCCACTGAGTCCATGCCGACCATCGATCAGCCCGTACACTAGTTCCATGATATCCCACATTCTCATCCACTCTCTACACACTAGGGGGTAATTTACAGAAGGGCCAATTAACCTAAAACCCGCACGTCTTTGGACCACCCGGAGGAAACGGATATGGTTACAGGGAGAACGTGCAAACTCCACACAGACAGCATCCGAGGTCAGGTTGGAACCCGGGTCTCTGACGCTGCGAGTGACCGCGCTTTGTACGACCCTGCTCACCTCTGACGAAGTCCTTGAGACATAAGATGTGAGTGCGCTGGTTGCGGTTGAGTTTGATGGCGCCGCCGCCCGGTCCCGCTCCCGCTCCCGGCTCCAGCTCCAGGTCCGGGCCGCTCTCAGAACGGGCCCAGAACACCTGGCAGCGGCCCAGGCGCTCGGCCAATACGTCTCCTGCCCAGTGGTGCAACAACAACCCGCCCTCCACACTGGCCAACAGCTGCTCCGTGAAGTCCCGCTGCTTGATGTCGGGCAGGCCGTCGGTGGGCGGGAGGCGGACGGGCTGAAGCTGAGACAACGCGGGCTCCTCTTGCCGCGAGTAGAAGCGGCAACCGCCGGGGTTGGTCACCGTGCAGTGTAGCACTTGGAGGCCGCGGTAATACACCGTGATGTCCAGGTCACTGGGCTCTGGGGGGAGGGGAGTAGAGTGAGGGAGCGCCGCGCTGGGGGAGGGGCGGTGAGGGAGCGCCGCGCTGGGGGAGGGTTGGGCGGTGAGGGAGCGTCGCACTGGGGGGTGGGAGGGGCGGTGAGGGAGCGCCGCGCTGGGGGGGGGAGGGGCGGTGAGGGAGCGCCGCGCTGGGGGAGGGGCGGTGAGGGAGCGCCGCGCTGGGGGAGGGGCGGTGAGGGAGCGTCGCGCTGGGGGAGGGTTGGGCGGTGAGGGAGCGCCGCGCTGGGGGAGGGTTGGGCGGTGAGGGAGCGCCGCACCGACGGGTCGTACGTACCTTGACCACTGATGAGGACTGGTGCCCAAAGGGGCAGGTTGGGCGTCAGCGGCCGGGGGGTGGAGGGGAGCGGGGGGGTACACAGGTCCCTGTTGGCTGAAGCCCCCCTCCCCGCACGCTCCCCCTCCCGGCAGCGGCCAACAGCGCTCTAGGAGAGAGAGACAAGGGTCAGTCCCTGACAGTCAATCCATTTCCCACCCACAGTGACCCCTCACCCCACAGTGACCCCTCACCCCACCCCTCACCCCAGTGACCCCTCACCCCACAGTGACCCTCCCCCCCACAGTGACCCCTCTACCCCACAGTGACCCCCCCCCCACAATCCCCTCCCCACAGTCACCCCCCCCACAGTGACCCCTCACCCCAGTGACCCCTCACCCCAGTGACCCTCCCCACTCACCCCCCCCACAGTGGCCCCCTCACCCCAGTGACCCCTCACCCCAGTGACCTAGCCCCCCACAGTGACACAAAGCTGGACCCAGTGTGACCCCTCACCCCAGTGACCCCCCCCACAGTGACCCCTCACCCCAGTGAGTGACCCCTCACCCCACAGTGACCCCCCCCCACAGTGAGGTTATCCACTTTGGTGGCAAAAACAGGGAACAGTGACCCCTCACCCCCCCCCCATCAGTGGACCCCTCCCCCACAGTGACCCCTCACCCCACAGTGGACTCCCCCCACAGTGACCCCACGGGTTATTGACAGTGACCCCTCACCCCACAGTGACCCCCCCCCCACAGTGACCCCTCACCCCACACAGTGACCCCCCCCCACAGTGACCCCCCCACAATGACCCCTCCCCCCCACAGTGACCCCCCCACAGTGACCCCTCCCCCCCCCACAGCCCCCCCACCCCACAGTGACCCCCACCCACAGTGACCCCTCACCCCACAGTGACCCCTCCCCCACAGTGACCCCTCACCCCACAGTGACCCCTCCCCCCACAGTGACCCCTCCCCCACAGTGACCCCTCACCCCACAGTGACCCCCCCCACAGTGACCCCTCACCCCACAGTGACCCCCCCCCACAGTGACCCCTCACCCCACAGTGACCCCCCCCCACAGTGACCCCTCCCCCACAGTGACCCCCCCCCCACAGTGACCCCTCACCCCACAGTGACCCCCCCCCACAGTGACCCCTCACCCCACAGTGACCCCCCCCCCCCCACAGTGACCCCTCACCCCACACCCGCTCCCCCTTCCTGCTCCGCGGCCCCCCCCCCAGGCAGTGACCCCTCAGCCCCCACAGTGACCCCCCCACAGTGATCTGTGGAGAGAGAGGGGGTGACCCCCCCAGTTTTGACCCCTCACCCCACAGTGACCCCTCACCCCACAGTGACCCCTCACCCCACAGTGACCCCCCCCCCACAGTGACCCCTCACCCCACAGAGACCCCCCCCACAGGTGACCCCTCACCCCACAGTGTCCCTTTTCCCCCCCCCCCCACAGTGACCCCTCACCCCACAGTGACCCCCCCCCCACAGTGACCCCTCAGGGGGTACCGCCCCCCACAGTGACCCCTCACCCCACAGTGACCCCCCCCCCCACAGTGACCCCTCACCCCACAGGGACCCCTCACCCCACAGTGACCCCCCCCCCCACAGTGACCCCTCACCCCACAGTGACCCCCCCCCCCACAGTGACCCCTCACCCCACAGTGACCCCTCACCCCACAGTGACCCCCCCCCCCACAGTGAGGATCCCCCCCCCCCCACAGTGACCCCTCACCCCACAGTGACCCCCCCCCCCACAGTGACCCCTCATGGTCACCCACAGTGACCCCCCCCACAGTGACCCCTCACCCCACAGTGACCCCCCCCCCACAGTGACCCCTCACCCCAGTGACCCCTCACCCCACAGTGACCCCTCACCCCAACTCACCCGCTCCCCCTTCCTGCTCCGCGGCTTCCGAGAGGAGGCAGCTGACTGCAGCGCCCCCTTGCTGGGGCTGGAGGAACAGCGGGTGTCCGGCGTCCAGCTGATCTGTGGAGAGAGGGGAGGGCGGGGTCAGTTTTGGGAAGGGGGGAGTGAGAGGGTCAGTGACAGGGTCAGCCTGGTGTGTGGGGTAGGGGCGAAATCCTTTAAAACCGAGATGGGGAGAACTTTTTTCACACAGACACAGACAGCAGAGACAGGTCCAGGAGGGAGAGAGAAACTGACCCAGAGGGAGAGGGAGATATGGAGCACAGGGGGTCCCTTTTCCCTGTGGCTATCAAACTATCGTGGGGTAGACTGAGACTGACTCTCCTCCTCCACCACCAATCCTTTCCACTCATCACTTTAATGTCAACTTTTATGTATCTTGTGATTTGTGACTGTTAGCAAATCAATTTCCCCCCTGGAATAAATAAAATTCTATCGTAACGTAACCGGTCCCTCAGAGACGTGTGGAGTTGAAACAGGCCATTCGGCCACCTTGCCCATGCTGACCTAGTTGGCATTCTGGGCTATTCCCATTTGAGTGCGTTTAGCCCATATCCCTGGAACCCGCACCTATCCATAGAGTTGGCAAACACTGTGATCTGTGTACCCACTTCTCCAGCTCTACTCAGTCTCATTGCACTTGGTGCAGCGGGTAGAGCTGCTGCCTCACAGTGTCAGTGACCCGGGTTCAATCCTGATCACTGGTGCTGTCTGTGTGGAGTTTGCATGTACTCCTTGGGTGACTGCTTGGGTTTTCGCTGGGTGTTCCAGTTTCCTCCCACATTCCAAAGACGTACAGGTTTGTAACTTATTTGTGAGTTTGTTATTCTGACCGGTGACAAAGGCAAGGCAGTGCCTTTACCACCTCAGGCAGCTGAGGAAATTCAGAGTCTCTCTGAGGATCCTTCAGTCTTGTACTCTGGTGCAGTGGAACGTATCCTGACCGGAAACATCACAATCTGGTTTGGCAACAGCTCTTGCCAGGACACTAATCTTCTGGAATTTTTTGAGGATGTAACTAGGAAAATGGACAAGGGAGAGCCAGTGGATGTAGTGTACCTGGACTTTCAGAAAGCATTTGATAAGGTCCCACATAGAAGATTAGTGGGCAAAATTAGGGCACATGGTATTGGGGGTAGAGTGCTGACATGGATAGAAAATTGGTTGGCAGACAGGAAACAAAGAGTCGGGATTAACGGGTCCCTTTCAGAATGGCAGGCAGTGACTAGTGGGGAACCGCAAGGCTCGGTGCTGGGACTGCAGCTATTTACAATATACATCAATGATGTATATGGTAAATATACAGTATATTTATTGTGGGGGGTGCGGCTGGTGGCCCATGGCCCAACGGGGAGCGAGTTCCTCGGGAGTTAGAGCGAGGTTGGGCTGGAGTTGGCACCTCTTCTCCGCGCTGGCTGTGGGGGGGAGGGGGGGGGGGAGGGGGGGGGGGAGGGGGAGGGGGGGAGGGAGGGGGGGGGAGGGAGAGGGGGGGGGGGAGAGGGGGAGGGAGAGGGGGAGGGGGAGAGGGGGGGGGAGGGAGGGAGGGGGGGGGGGGAGAGGGAGGGCGGGAGAGAGGGGGAGAGAGAGGGGGAGAGGGGGAGAGGGGGAAGGGGGGGGGGGGAGAGGGGGGGAAGGAAGGAGGAGGGGAGGGGGGGAGGGGGGGGGGGGGGCACCAACCTGAGGGGCTGTCGGACAGACTCATGGATCCAAAGTTCGGCATCACCTCATCCAGGGGCAGCTGGTGACAGAGTAGAGGGTCATCACCGACCTCACCCCTGACCCCCGCATGCTCACCCCTCCCCCTCCCTCTCCCTCTCCTCCCACCCTGCCCATCCGGTTACACCCATTCCCCACCCCTCGCCCGGCACATTGGTGGGGGTGCGGAAGGGGGGGGGTACGTACCTGAGGAGGGGGGCTACTAGAAGGAGGCTGGGGGGGGGGGGGGGGGGGTGTCATGTGGGGTTTTGGGGGATGGTGGGGGGTTGCGGGATGGGGGGACTTTGATAGGTATGTGCGGTGGGAGGGATTGTCGGGAGGGAGTTAGGGAGGGAGGGGGGGGGGTACCGGGGGAAGGGGACTGGACTGTGTCGGTGGTACGTGGGGGTGGGGGTGGGTGCAGGGGAGGGGGAGGGGGGGGGGGGGTGTAGGGGAGGGGGGTGCAGGGGGAGGGGGTGCAGGGGGAGGGGGAGGGGGTGTAGGGGGAGGGGGTGCAGGGGAGGGGGGGGGGTGTAGGGGAGGGGGGGTAGGGAGGGGGTGTAGGGGAGGGGGTGCAGGGGGAGGGGGGCAGGGGAGGGGGTGGGGGTGTAGGGGAGGGGAGGGGGAGGGGGGGTAGGGGAGGGGGAGGGGGTGTAGGGGAGGGGGAGGGGGGGCAGGGGGGAGGGGGTGCAGGGGGGGGGGTGTAGGGGGAGGGGGGGAGGGTGAGAGGGGGGAGGGGGGAGGGGGGTAGGGGAGGGGGAGGGGCTGGGGGGGAGGGGGAGGGGGTGTAGGGGATCCAGGGGGTGCAGGGGAGGGGGAGGGGAGGGGGGTGCAGGGGAGGGGGGAGGGGGAGGGGGTGCAGGGGAGGGGGTACGTACCGGGGGGAAGCCGGGTTGGGTCGGGTCGGCCTCGGGGCTGAGGTGCAGAATCGATTCCAGCTCCTCGTCCACTCCCATCGCTCCATCTGAAACCATGACAACCGTGTCACCCATCACTCTCTGCTGCCTCCCACTGGCCACTTGGCTGTGAAACTTCTGCTAGCTCTGGCCTCCCCTCCCCCTCTCCCCTCCCTCTCCCCACTCTCACCATGGGGGGGTGGGGGTCTCATTAGATGTTCCGCTAAAGTGTATTATTATTATTATTATTATTATTGTTGTTGTTGTTCTCCACAGATGCTGCCTGACACGCTGAGTTACTCCAGCACTCTGTGAAACATCACCTATCCATGTTCTCCACAGATGCTGCCTGACACGCTGAGTTACTCCAGCACTCTGTGAAACATCACCTATCCATGTTCTCCACAGATGCTGCCTGACCCGCTGAGTTACTCCTGCACTTCCTTGTTTTATTCATTCTACATGTACAATATATTTGACTAATGTTGGCAGATCAATTTTCCTCCTGGGATAAATAAAGTTTTATCATTTCGTATCGTATTATACCTCGCTACAACCTCCAGCATTCCAGAGTCTGTCAAACCGCTCGCTCCCTGTAACTAATACCCGCTAAACCAAGCATCATTCTGGTAAACTTCCTCTGCCCCCTCTCCAAAGCCTCCACATCCATTGTGTAATGGGGCATCAGAACTGCCCGCTATACTCCAAAACCGACCTGACCAAGGTCTCATGAAGCTGCATCGTGACTCTGGACTCTTGTACTCAGTTCCCTGTTGATGAAAACGTGACACCTTCCTTACCACCATTACTGATAGAGCGTATACGCATTGTGAGAGTGTGTACACGCGTTGTGTGACAGTGTGTACACGCGTTGTGTGACAGTGTGTACATGCGGTGAGAGTGTGTACATGCGGTGAGAGTGTGTACACTCGGTATGAGGGAAGGTGAGTACAGGTACCTGGGGGAGGTTCAGGGTTATGGTCCACGATGAAGTAGACCTTGTGTGGGTCTGTGGATTCCTTTGAGAGGTCGGTCAACATTTTGAACGACTCGTTGCTGTTCAGGGCGCAGCGGAAGTTGGTTTTCCATTTGGGGGGGTCGTCGGCATCTTGCCCGTTGAAGCGGCCACTGGCGATTGCCCAATCCTGGAGAGAGACAGGGGGGGGGTTATAAATGAATGAAGAGTAGTTTTATTGGCCAAGTATGTACACATACAAGGAATTTGCTTTGGTGCTCCACTCGCAAGTAACAACACGACAAACAGTAACAATTAAGAATGACACATAAAACATTAAACATTAATAATAAAATATTGATTAAACATGTGAATTAAATTAAATACCAGAGTAAAAGGAGGCTACAGATATTTGGTTATTGAGTAGAGCAACTACTCGTGGATAAAAAACTGTTTTTATGTCTGGCTGTGGCAGCTTTGACAATCCGGAGTCGCCTTCCAGAGGGAAGTGATTCAAAGAGTTTGTGGCCAGGGTGAGAAGGGTCAGAGATGATCTTGCCCGCTCGCTTCCTGGCCCTTGCAGTGTGCAGTTCATCAATGGAGGGAAGGTTGCAGCCAATAACCTTCTCTGCTGATCGGACGATTCTCTGCAGCATCCGGGTATCGTGCTTGGTGGCTGAGCCAAACCAGACCATGATGGAGAAGGTGAGAACAGACTCTACGTGGCCGTGTACAATTGGACCAACATTGCCTGTGGCAGATTGTGCTTCCTCAGCTGCCGCAGGAAGTACATCCTCTGTTGTGCCTTTTTTTACTTTGGAGTCGATGGTAGCCCCCCACTTAAGGTCCTTGGAGATGATGGTTCCCAGGAACTTAAAAGACTCCACAGATGTGACTGCGGTGTTGTTGATGGTGAGTGGGGTGAGGGGAGGGGGAGCTCTCCTAAAGTCTACAATCAATCCCACTGTCTTAAGAGCATTGTGCTCCAGGTTGTTGCGATGGCACCAGGACACCAGCTGTGACACTTCCTGTCTGTAGGCAGATTTCTCCCCATCCTGGATCAGTCCAATCAGGGTTGTGTCGTCCACAAACTTGAGAAGCTTGACAGGGGAATCAGTGGAGGTGCAGTCATTGGTGTAGAGAGAGTGGAGGAGAGGAGAGAGTACGCAGCCTTGTGGTGCTCCTATGCTGAGGGTCTGTGGGTCCAAGATATGCTTTCCCAGCCTCACATGCTGCTTCCTGTCTGTCAGGAAGCTGGTGATCCACCGACAGAGGGGTTCAGGCACAGTCAACTCAGAAAGTTTGGAGTGTAGTAGCTCTGGCACAAGGGTGTTGAATGCAGAGCTAAAATCAACAAACAAAATCCTCGTATAGGTCCCCTGGTGGTCTAGGTTCTGGAGGATGAAGTGCAGGCCCAGGTTGACTGCATCATCCACAGATGTATTGACCCGATATGCAAATTGCAGAGGGTCCAGCAGGGGGTTTGTGTTATTTTTCAGCTTGGCCAGCACAAGCCTTTCAAGGGTCTTCATGACTACAGAGGTCAGTGCGACAGGCCTGTAGTCATTAAGACGTAATCCTTGTCTTTTTGGGTACAGGGACAATAGTGGAGACTTTGAAGCCGGCAGGGACAGTGCAGGTTTTACAGGGACTGGTAGAAAATGTCTGTGTAGACCGGTGCCAGTTGTTTGGCATGGAGAGAGAGCTTGAGGGTAGAGGGGGAAACATTGTTGGGTCCTGGAGATTTCCGGCTTTTCTCTCTTTGGAAAATCCTCTCAACCTCCTCAATTTCTATTGTTAGTGATGGAGAAGGGGCCAGGAAGGAGGGGGTGAGTAGTGAACGAGGGCCCTGTCTTTGCCAACTGGAGTCAGGCTGTGAGTAGATGTGAATTGGTGATTGGGGAGGGGGGAGGAGGGAGGGGGTATCAGGGTTACATTCCATTTATCAAACCTGCACTGGAACTTATTAAGGACCTTGGTCAGCTGACGATTGTCCAAAGAGCAGGGGGCTTTCCTCTTGTAGCTGGTGATTTCTTGCAAACTGTTCCAAACTGAAGAAGAGTCATTAGCTGAGAACTTGCTCCTCAACTTCTCAGAATACCTTTCCTTGGCAGCTCTGATTGGTCTTCTCAGCTTGTACTTGGCCTGCCTGTAGAGGTCTGCATCCCTGCTCCTGCAGGCCTCCTCTTTAGACTGGCAGAGCTGTCTGAGTTCTGCAGTGAACCAGGGCTTGTTGTTGTTGAATCAGGTCCGGGCCCTAGTTGGAATGTAACTGTCCTCACAAAAGCTGACGTATGATGATGCAGTGTCTGTATATTCATCGAGGCTTGTGGTTGCTTCCATGAACACATTCCAATCCGTGCAGTCAACTTCAAGTTAGTTTATTGTCATGTGTCATAGAAACATAGAAAATAGGTGCAGGAGTAGGCCATTCGGCCCTTCGAGCCTGCACCGCCATTCAATACGATCATGGCTGATCATCCAACTCAGTATCCTGTATCTCTCCATACCCCCTGATCCCTTTAGCCACAAGGGCCACATCTAACTCCCTCTTAAATATAGCCAATTAACTGGCCTCAACTACCTTCTGTGGCAGAGAATTCCAGAGATTCACCACTCTCTGTGTAAAAAATGATTTTCTCATCTCGATCCTAAAAGATTTCCCCCTTATCCTTAAACTGTGACCCCTTGTTCTGGACTTCCCCAACATCGGGAACAATCTTCCTGCATCTAGCCTGTCCAACCCCTTAAGAATTTTGTAAGTTTCTATAAGATCCCCCCTCAATCTTCTAAATTCTAGCGAGTACAAGCCGAGTCTATCCAGTCTTTCTTCATATGAAAGTCCTGACATTCCAGGAATCAGTCTGGTGAACCTTCTCTGTACTCCCTCTATGGCAAGAATGTCTTTCCACAGATTAGGTGACCAAAACTGTACGCAATACTCCAGGTGTGGTCTCACCAAGACCCTGTACAACTGCAGTAGAACCTCCCTGCTCTTATACTCAAATCCTTTTGCTATGAATGCTAACATACCATTCGCCTTCTTCACTGCCTGCTGCACCTGCATTCCTACTTTCAATGACTGGTGTACCATGACACCCAGGTCTCGTTGCATCTCCCCTTTTCCTAATTGGCCACCATTCAGATATAGTCCACTTTCCTGTTTTTGCCACCAAAGCGGATAACCTCACATTTATCCACATTATACTGCATCTGCCATGCATTTGCCCACTCACCCAGCCTATCCAAGTCACCTTGCAGCCTCCTAGCATCCTCCTCACAGCTAACACTGCCCCCCAGCTTTGTGTCATCCGCAAACTTGGAGATGTTACATTCAATTCCCTCGTCCAAATCATTAATATATATCGTAAATCGCTGGGGTCCCAGAACTGAGCCTTGCGGTACCCCACTAGCCTGCCATCGTGAAAAGGACCCGTTTACTCCTACTCTTTGCTTCCTGTTTGCCAGCCAGTTCTCTATCCACATCAATACTGAACCCCCAATACTGTGTGCTTTAAGTTTGTATACTAATCTCTTATGTGGGACCTTGTCGAAAGCCTTCTGAAAGTCCAGATATAACACATCCACTGGTTCTCCCTTATCCACTCTACTAGTTACATCCTCGAAAAATTCTATAAGATTCGTCAGACATGATTTACCTTTCGTAAATCCATGCTGACTTTGTCCAATGATTTCACCACTTTCCAAATGTGCTGCTTTCCCATCTTTAATAACTGATTCTAGCAGTTTCCCCACTACCGATGTTAGACTAACTGGTCTGTAATTCCCCGTTTTCTCTCTCCCTCCCTTTTTAAAAAGTGGTGTTACATTAGCTGCCCTCCAATCCTCAGGAACTACTCCAGAATCTAAAGAGTTTTGAAAAATTATCACTAATGCATCCACTATTTCTGGGGCTACTTCCTTAAGTACTCTGGGATGCAGCCTATCTGGCCCTGGGGATTTATCGGCCTTTAATCCATTCAATTTACCTAACACCACTTCCCGGCTAACCTGGATTGCACTCAGTTCCTCCATCTCATTTGACCCCCGGTCCCCTGCTATTTCCGGCAGATTATTTATGTCTTCCTTAGTGAAGACAGAACCAAAGTAGTTATTCAATTGGTCTGCCATGTCCTTGTTCCCCATGATCAATTCACCCGTTTCTGACTGCAAGGGACCTACATTTGTTTTAACTAATCTTTTTCTCTTCACATATCTATTAAAGCTTCTGCAGTCAATTTTTATGTTCCCTGCCAATTTTCTTTCATAATCTATTTTCCCTTTCCTAATTAAGCCCTTTGATCTCCTCTGCTGGACTGAATTTCTCCCAGTCCCCTGGTAGGCTGCTTTTTCTGGCTAATTTGTACGCATCATCCTTCGCTTTGATACTATCCCTGATTTCCCTTGTTATCCATGGATGTACTACCTTCTCTGATTTTTTTTTTTGCCAAACTGGGATGAACAATTGTTGTAGTTCATCCATGCAGTCTTTAAATGCCTTCCATTGCATATCCACCGTCAACCCTTTTAGAATTAATTGCCAGTCAATCTTGGCCAATTCACTTCTCATACCCTCAAAGTTACCTTTCTTTATGTTCAGGACCCTTGTTTCTGAATTAACAATGTCACACTCCATCCTAATGAAGAACTCAACCATATTATGGTCACTCTTGCCCAAGGGGGCACGTACAACAAGACTGCTAACTAACCCTTCCTCATTACTCAATACCCAGTCTAGAATAGCCTGCTCTCTGGTTGGTTCCTCTACATGTTGGTTTAGAAAACTATCCCGCATACATTCCAAGAAATCCTCTTCCTCAGCACCCTTGCCAATTTGATTCACCCAATCTATATGTAGATTGAAGTCACCCATTATAACTGTTTTGCCTTTGTCGCACGCATTTCTAATTTCCTGTTTGATACCATCCCCAACTCCACTACTACTGTTAGGTGGCCTGTACACAACTTCCACTAGCCTTTTCTGCCCCTTAGTGTTTCGCAGCTCTACCCATATCGATTCCACATCCACCAAGCTAATGTCCTTCCTTTCTATTGTGTTAATTTCCTCTCTAACCAGCAACGCTACCCCACCTCCTTTCCCTTTCTGTCTATCCCTCCTGAATATTGAATATCCCTGGATGTTCAGCTCCCAGCCTTGGTCACCCTGGAGCCATGTCTCCGTGATCCCAACTATATCATTGTCATTAATAGTTATCTGCACATTCAACTCATCCACCTTATTACGAATGCTCTTTGCATTGAGACACAAAGCCTTCAGGCTTGTTTTTACAACACTCTTACCCCTTATACAATTATGTTGAAAAGTGGCCCTTTTTGATTTTTGCCCTGGTTTTGTCTGCCTGCCACTTTTACTTTTCACCTTGCTACCTATTGCTTCTACCCTCATTTTACACCCCTCGGTCTCTACGCTCACACATTTAAGAAACCCTTTCCCTTTAACTCCATCCTCCACTATCCCATTCGACACCCCACCCCCCTTATTCAGTTTAAAACCACCCGTGTAGCAGTGGCAAACCTGCCTGCCAGAATGCTGGTCCCACACCTGTTAAGATGCAATCCGTCCCTTTTGTACAGTTCCCCCTTACCCCAAAACAGATTCCAGTGATCTAAGAATTTAAATCCCTGCCCCGTGCACCAGTTCCTCAGCCACACGTTCAGGTCCTGTATCTCCCTGTTCCTGCTCTCACCAGCACGGGGAACGGGAAGCAAACCGGAGATAACAACCCTGGTGACCCTGTATAGGATAATGAAATTCGTGCTTTGCTTCAGCACACAGAACATAGTAGACATTTACTACAGAACAGATCAGTGTGTCCATATACCATTATATAAATATATACACACATGAATAAATAAACTGATACAGTGCAAATAACAGAAAGCAGGACTGTAGGTTCTCGCTTGTCCACCATTTCATTGTTCTGGCCACAGGCTTATTAGCAGTTTCTGCCTGTAGGTCGGAATAAGGTGAACTAGACAATGATCAGAGACCCAGAGCCACCCGGGGAACAGAGAGATATGTGTTCTTGTAAGTGTAACAGTGATCCAGTGTTATCTGGAGGGGCAGGCAACATGAAGTCTGCACTTTGGGCTCCCCCCCGCCCCGCCCCCATCGCCAGGTGTTGACATGTATGTTCCCTTCATGTGTGTCATGCGGTGGTTCCCGTGTTGGCACCCCGGAAGGAGCCGTACCCCATGTCCTCCAGAGACCGCGGCGCTCCCTCCCCCCCCGCGGCGCCCCCCCCCGCGGCCTCCCCCTCCCCCCCGCGGCGCTCCCTCCCCCCCCCGCGGCGCTCCCCCCCGCGGCGCTCCCCCCCCCCGCGGCGCTCCCTCCTACCCGGAAGATGCGATAGTCGTCCTGAGTCAGGTCCTGGCGGGACGCGTGTTTCCACGGGATCCGGAACATGTTCCGCCGCCCGTTCACCCACCGCAGCCCCGGGAAGCGGCCGCTGTTGACCTGATCGATCAGCCACGGCCGTAACTGTGGCCTGTTGTTGTTCATCCCGCGGCCGGGAGCCGGGGCCGGGACACCGGGACACCGGGAGCCGGGGCCGGGCCGGGACACCGGGAGCCGGGGCCGGGACACCGGGAGCCGGGGCCGAGACACCGGGAGCCGGGGCCGAGACACCGGGAGCCGGGGCCGAGACACGGGGAGCCGGGAGCCGGGGCCGGGACACCGGGAGCCGGCGGAGAGAGCGCGGGGAACGGGAGCCGGGGCCGGGGGATGGAGCGGGCACAGACCCGGGCAGAGTCCGAGCCGGAACACGTCCTCACTCACTCGCTCGCTCGCTCCGCCCCCACTCCCGCCTCTCATCTCCTCCCCATCCTCACCCTCCTAACATTAGAGGGTGGCTGCAGTGAGATAGCAGGGAACCGATGAGCCGAACGACCGCAAACACATGACCCCAATCCCCCTCCATCCAATCACGTCCAGGGCCCACCGCACATCTCCGTTAAACTTTTACACACATACACTTACACACACATACACACACACACACACTTACACACACATACACTTACACACACTTACATACACTTACACACACATACACACACACACATAGACACACTTACACATACACACACTTACACACACAGACACACTTACACATACACTTACACACACACACACACACTTACACACACACATACACACTTACACACATACTTACACACACACACTTACATACACACACACACTTACACATACACACACACTCTTACACACACACTTACACACACTTACACATACACACTCACACACACACTTACACATACACACACACTTACACATACACACACACACACACTTACACACACACACACACACTTACACATACACACACACTTACACATACACACTCACACACACTTCACACATCTCAAAGCTATGCCCTCTAACGTTGGACATTAGGAGAACAAGGTTGTGGACTCCCCAATGTTGGGCGACTCCAGAACCAGAGGCCACGGTCTTAGGATAAAGGGAAGGCCAAGTTTAAACTGAGGTGATGGGACAGGGGCTTTAGATAGAGCTCTAGGGGCTAGTGGAATCAAGGGATAGGGGGAGAAGGCAGGCACGGGTTATTGATTGTGGATGATCAGCCATGATCACAATGAATGACGGTGCAGGCTCAAAGGGCCGAATGGCCTCCTCTGCACCTATTTGCTATGTTTCTGTGTCCACCCTATCTGCGCCTCTCATAATTGTATATATTTCGACCAGGTGTCCCCTCAGACGCTCCAGATAAAACAATCTCTCCCTGTAACTGTAGCCGTCTAATCCAGGCATCATTCTCGTGAACCTCTACAGAGTCTCAACATCCTTCCTGCAACGGGGTGACCAAAACTTCCGGCAAATCTCCACTTGTGGGGTGTGATCTGACCCCAGCCACACCTGAATCATATGCTATGTTGTTGCCATGGATGTGGGCCTCAGGGAGAGAGAGTGACCACTCCCCTGGTCACCAGCGCTGGGGACCACAGGCCGGCTCAGCGGGTCAGGCAGCATGGTTGGAGAAAAGGGATGCGTTGTATACTCCCTAATATTAACGAGCTGAGGGAATGGACAGACGACACTTCGGGTCACGACCCTTCTTTCAGACGGAATTGAAATAATGTTGAGTAATGAGGGGCGGGTCTGTGCTGCCAGAGATCGGAAACAAACTGAATTTGCAGAGTTTACTGCGTGTGGCTCTGAGATTAATCTAGCAGGGACCAGAGGCAGGCAGCTGGAGATTGCTCAGGCCGCACTGCGCCCAGCAAATAGCACGAGCTTCGGATAAAGTCCAGGCAGACCACAACTCTTGTACTTAGTATGATTTAATGTTCAAAAATGATAGGAGTAGAATTAGGCCATTCGGCCCATCAAATCTACGCCATTCAATCATGGTTGTCTCCCTCCTAACCCCATTCTCCTGCCTTCTCCCCATAACCTCTGACACCCGCACTAATCAAGAATATATCTATCTCTGCCTTAAATATATCCACAAAAAATATCCACGCCCGTCTGTGGCAAAGAATCCCACAGATTCACCGCCCTCTGATTACCTCGCGTATTGTAGGATTGTCACTGAACTGTATGCAAATAAAACCACTTGACTTGAGTAAATGTGACCACAAAGGTCTCTCCAGGGGCAGGAGGTTTCAGTCTGACTGGATTTCCGTGTCTGAGGGGAACGCGGAAACTGCTGAGGTCAGCTACACCAGGACTCCCCGCTCTCTGAAAGAATGATGCTCATTGTATCACAGGGTCACGGAGCGGAGGCGCAGGCCGTTCGGCCCATCGTGACTTCCAGAAGGCTTTTGACAAGGTCCCACATAAGAGATTAGTATACAAACTTAAAGCACACGGCATTGGGGGTTCAGTATTGATGTGGATAGAGAACTGGCTGGCAAACAGGAAGCAAAG
The DNA here is from genome assembly GCF_028641065.1 of Leucoraja erinaceus. Taxonomy (NCBI): domain Eukaryota; kingdom Metazoa; phylum Chordata; class Chondrichthyes; order Rajiformes; family Rajidae; genus Leucoraja; species Leucoraja erinaceus. The sequence continues at coordinate 405,570 of NC_073394.1, forward strand.
AGTAGGAGTAAACGGGTCCTTTTCACAATGGCAGGCAGTGACTAGTGGGGTACCCCAAGGCTCAGTGCTGGGACCCCAGCTATTTACAATATATATTAATGATCTGGATGAGGGAATTGAAGGCAATATCTCCAAGTTTGCGGATGACACTAAGCTGGGGGGCAGTGTTAGCTGTGAGGAGGATGCTAGGAGACTGCAAGGTGACTTGGATAGGCTGGGTGAGTGGGCAAATGTTTGGCAGATGCAGTATAATGTGGGTAAATGTGAGGTTATCCATTTTGGTGGCAAAAACAGGAAAGCAGACTATTATCTAAATGGTGGCCGATTGGGAAAAGGGGAGATGCAGCGAGACCTGGGTGTCATGGTACACCAGTCATTGAAAGTAGGCATGCAGGTGCAGCAGGCAGTGAAGAAAGCGAATGGTATGTTAGCTTTCATAGCAAAAGGATTTGAGTATAGGAGCAGGGAGGTTCTACTGCAGTTGTACAGGGTCTTGGTGCGACCATACCTGGAGTATTGCGTACAGTTTTGGTCTCCAAATCTGAGGAAGGACATTATTGCCATAGAGGGAGTGCAGAGAAGGTTCACCAGACTGATTCCTGGGATGTCAGGACTGTCTTATGAAGAAAGACTGGATAGACTTGGTTTATATTCTCTAGAATTCAGGAGATTGAGAGGGGATCTTATAGAAACTTACAAAATTCTTAAGGGGTTGGACAGGCTAGATGCAAGAAGATTGTTCCCGATGTTGGGGAAGTCCAGGACAAGGGGTCACAGCTTAAGGATAAGGGGGAAATCCTTTAAAACCGAGATGAGAAGAACTTTTTTCACACAGAGAGTGGTGAATCTCTGGAACTCTCTGCCACAGAGGGTAGTCGAGGCCAGTTCATTGGCTATATTTAAGAGGGAGTTAGATGTGGCCCTTGTGGCTAAGGGGATCAGAGGGTATGGAGAGAAGGCAGGTACGGGATACTGAGTTGGATGATCAGCCATGATCATATTGAATGGCGGTGCAGGCTCGAAGGGCCGAATGGCCTACTCCTGCACCTAATTTCTATGTTTCTATGTTTCTATAACCGCTTGGAGGTAGTGATCATAATATGATTAGTTTTAATCTGTAATTTGAGACGGAGAAGGTTAAATCGGAAGTGTCAGTGATGCAGTTGAACAAAGGGGACTATGAAGGCATGAGAGGGGAGCTGGCCAAGGTAGACTGGAAAGGGATCCTAGCAGGAATGACGGTGGAACAGCAATGGCAGGAATTTCTGGGCATAATCCGGAAGACGCAGGATCATTTGATTCCAAAAAGGAAGAAAGATTCTAAGGGGAGTAGGAGGCAACCGTGGCTGACAAGTGAAGTTAGGGATAGAATAAAACTAAAATAAATGATGTATAACACAGCAAAGAGTAGCCGGATGCCAGAGGATTGGGAAACCTTCATAGGACAACAGAAGGAAACAAAACGGGCAATACGGGCTGAAAAGATGAAGTACGAGGGGAAGCTGGCTAGGAATATATAGGACAGTAAAAGCTGCTTTAGACATGTTAAGGGAAAAAAGAATAGCAAAGTCAAATGTGGGTCCCTTGAAGGCAGACACGGGTGAAATTATTATGGACAACAAGGAAATGGCAGAAGAGTTGAACAGGTACATCGGATCTGTCTTCACTAAGGAAGACACAAACAATCTCCCAGATGTACTGGAGGACAGAGGATCTAAGGAGCTGAAAGAAATTTTCATTAGGCGAGAGATAGTATTGGGTAGGCTAATGGGACTGAAGGATGATAAATCCCCTGGACCTGATGGTTTGCATCCCAGGGTCCTCGGGGAGGTGGCTCTAGAAATAGTGGACGCATTGGTGATCATTTTCCAATGTTCAATAGATTCAGGATCAGTTCTTGTGGATTGGAGGATAGCTAATGTTATCCCACTTTTCAAGAAAGGAGCGAGAGAGAAAACGGGGAATTACAGACCAGTTAGCCTGACCGGTGGTGGGAAAGATGCACGAGTCAATTATTAAAGAGGTAATAATGGGGCATTTGGATAGCAGTGAAAGGATTAGTCCAAGTCAACATGGATTTATGAAAGGAAAATCATGCTTGACTAATCTTCTGGAATTCTTTGAGGATGTAACAAGTAAAATGGATGAAGGGGAGCCAATGGATGTAGTGTATCTAGACTTTCAGAAAGCCTTTGATAAGGTCCCACACAGGAGACTGGTGACTAAAATTAGAGCACATGGTATTGGGGGTCGGGTGTTGACGTGGATGGAAAATTGGTTGGCAGACCGGAAGCAAAGAGTGGGAATGAACGGGTCATTTTCAGAATGGCAGGCAGTGGCGAGTGGAGTGCCGCAAGGCTCGGTGTTGGGGCCGCAACTGTTTACCATATATATTAATGATTTGGAAGAGGGAATTAGGAGCAACACTACCAAGTTTGCAGATGACACAAAGCTGGGTGGCTGTGTGAACTGTGAAGAGGATGTCAGGAGGTTGCAGTGTGACCTGGACAGGTTGAGTGAGTGGGCAGATGTATGGCAGATGCAGTATAATATAGATAAATGTGAGGTTATCCACTTTGGTGGCAAAAACAAGGGGGCAGATTATTATCTCAATGGGGTTAGGTTAGGTAAGGGGGAGGTACAGTGAGACCTGGGTGTCCTTGTACACCGGTCACTGAAAGTTGGCGTGCAGGCAGTGAAGAAAGCTAGTGAAATGTTGGCCTTCATAACTAGAGGATTTCAGTATAGGAGTAAAGATCTGCAGTTGTATAGGGCTCTGATAAGACCACATCTGGAGTATTGCGTACAGTTTTGGTCTCCTAATTTGAGGAAGGACATCCTTGTGATTGAGGCAGTGCAGCATAGGTTCACTAGATTGATCCCTGGGATGGCGGGACTGTCATATGAGGAAAGATTGAAAAGACCAGGCTTGTATTCACTGGAAAGTACACAAAAATGCTGGAGAAACTCAGCGGGTGCAGCAGCATCTATGGAGCGAAGGAAATAGGCGACGTTTTGGGCCGAAACCCTTCTTCAGACTGAAGTTCACTGGAGTTTAGAAGGACGAGAGGGAAATCTTATAGAAACATATAAAATTATAAAAGGACTGGACAAGCAAGATGCAGGAAAATTGTTCCCAATGTTGGGCGAGTCCAGAACCAGGGGCCACAATCTTAGAATAAAGGGGAGGCCATTTAAGACTGAGGTGAAAAAAAACTTTTTCACCCAGAGAGTTGTGAATTTGTGGAATTCCCTGCCACAGAGGGCAGTGGAGGCCAAATCACCGGATGGATTTAAGAGAGTTAGATAGAGTTCTAGGGGCTAGTGGAGTCAAGGGATATGGGGAGAAGGCAGGCACGGGTTATTGATAGGGGACGATCAGCTATGATCACAATGAATGGCGGTGCTGGCTCGAAGGGCCGAATGGCCTCCTCCTGCACCTGTTTTCTATGTTTCCTCCCACCCGGCTTCTGCGTCAAGGCAGAGAAACCAAGAACCCGCCGAGTTACTCCAGCACTTTGTGTCTGTTTATCTCTGGTGTTACAGCTGGTGGACTGGCCTTGCTTCAGCATGTGGCCACAGTCTCTGCACATTTCCTGGTTACCTTGGTCGGCCTGGAGAAGGTTGGTTGAAGGGCCCGTTTCCATGCTGTCCAGCTCTAGGAGGGTGGGAGATTGCAACCTTCACGTTCACTAATGCAATCAACCTGGCGTGCACAATCAAATAGAACAAGTTGTCCTGTGACGTTAAGCTGTGCACGCTATACGCAAGAAGACTGTAAACTGAAGCAGGCTGCAGTGAACTTTCTAGAAGGATCAGCTCGCCACGGTGGGTGAAGGGTCCCCTGCACCTGACCAACCTCTCCCAGATAGTAACAAAACGCACACTCATTTTAGATGAGCCACACAGACAGTCCCTTCCTCTGTGGGTGACACAAGCGTAATCCAACCGCCACTCACCACACTACACACCAGGCATCCTCTCACCCTTTGCAGCAGAGCCATAGTGTGATACAGCATGGAAACAGGCCCTTCGGCCCAACATGTCCCATCTACACTGGTCCCACCTGCCTGCGTTTGGTCCATATCCCTCCAAACCTGTCCTATCCATGTACAGGTAGATGATCTCCAGCACCATCACCAACTTCATCCACTCCAATGCCCTACCCGACCGAGCCTCCAACCTCATCGTTCCCCAGCCCCGCACAGCCCGATTTTACCTTCTCCCTAAAATCCACAAACCAGATTGTCCCGGAAGACCCATTGTCTCCGCCTGTTCGTGCCCCACCGAACTAATTTCCAAATACCTTGACTCCATCCTATCACCCTTGGTTAAATCCCTCCCTACCTATGTCCAAGACACCTCAGACACTCTCCGTCGTCTCCGCGCATTCAATTCTCTAGGCCCTCACCCCCTCATCTTCACCATGGACGTCCAATCACTATACACCTCCATCCCCCACCACGATGGTCTCACAGCCCTCCGGTTCTTCCTCGACCAGAGAAGCAACCCATACCCAGCCACTGACACTCTCCTCCGCCTAGCGGAGCTGGTCCTTACCCTCAATAACTTCGAGTTCGACTCCTCCCACTTCCTCCAAATACAAGGCGTAGCTATGGGCACACGCATGGGCCCCAGCTATGCCTGCCTATTTGTAGGTTACGTCGAACAATCCTTGTTCAATACATACCAGGGCCCCATCCCCAACCTCTACCTCCGCTACATCGACGACTGCTTTGGTGCCACCTCCTGCACCCGCACACAACTGACTGACTTCATCCACTTCACCACTAATTTCCACCCGGCACTGAAATACACCTGGACCATCTCCGACACTTCCCTACCATTCCTTGACCTCACTATCTCCATTGCAGGTGGTAGACTTCTAACCGACATACACTATAAACCCACTGACTCCCATGGCTATCTGGACTACACTTCTTCCCACCCTGCTTCCTGTAAGGACTCCATCCCCTACTCCCAATTCCTCCGTCTACGCCGTATCTGCTCCACGGATGAGGCGTTCCACACCAGGACATCTGAAATGTCCTCACTATTCAGGGAACGGGGGTTCCCCTCCTCCACCATAAATGAGGCTCGCACCAGGGTCTCTTCCATACCCCGCAACACTGCTCTCTCTCCCCATCCCCGCACTCGCAACAAGGGCCGAGTCCCCCTAGTCCTCACCTTTCACCCCACCAGCCATCACATACAAAAAATAATCCTCCGTCAGTTTCGCCACCTCCAACGTGACCCCACTACTGGCCACATCTTCCCATCTCCCCCCATATCTGCCTTCCGCAAAGACCGCTCCCTCCATAACTCCCTTGTCAATTCTTCCCTTCCCTCTCGGTCCACCCCCTCCCCGGGCACTTTCCCTTGCGGCCGCAGCAGATGCAACACTTGTGCCTTTACCTCCCCCCTCAACTCCTTTCAGGGACCCAAGCAATCGTTCCAGGTGCGACAGAGGTTTACCTGCATCTCTTCCAACCTCATCTATTGCGTCCGCTGCTCTAGATGTCAGCAGATCTATATCGGTGAGACCAAGCGGAGGTTGGGCGATCGTTTCGCCGAACACCTCCGCTCGGTCCGCAATAACCAAGCTGACCTCCCGGTGGCTCAGCACTTCAACTCCCCCTCCCACTCCACCTCTGACCTCTCTGTCCTGGGTCTCCTCCATGGCCACAGCGAGCAGCACCGGAAATTGGAGGAACAGCACCTCATATTCCGTTTGGGGAGTCTGCACCCCGGGGGCATGAACATCGACTTCTCCCAATTCTGTTAGTCCTTGCTGTCTCCTCCCCTTCCTCAGCTCCCTTGCTGTCTCCTCCCACCCTCCAGCCTTCCGGCTACTCCTCCTTTTCCCTTTCTTGTCCCCACCCACCCCCACCCCTGATCAGTCTGAAGAAGGGTTTCGGCCCGAAACGTTGCCTATTTCCTTCGCTCCATAGATGCTGCTGCACCCGCTGAGTTTCTCCAGCTTTTCTGTGTAACCAACTATCCATGTACAGGCCTGTTTCTTAAATGTTGGGATAGTCCCAGCCTCAACTACCTCCCTTGGCAGCTTGTTCCATCCACCCACCCACTGTGTGAAAAAGTTACCCCTCAGATTCCTATCAAATATTTTCTCCTTTAACTTCAACCTCGTCTCTGGTCCTCAATGCCCCTACTCTGGGCAAGAAACTCTGTGCATCTACCCAATCTATCCCTCTTATGATTTTATATCCTGCATAAGATCACCCCTCATCCTAATACGCTCCAAAGAATAGCGTCCCAACCTACTCAACGCCTCCCTCAGACCACCTCTTCCTGGCAACATCCTGGCAAATCTTTCCCATCATTCCAACAACACAACAACCTGTGCACCAGCTCCCATCCAAACCCACAGGCTGCCCCCCCCCCCCATACCCCTCATCACCAGGGACCTACCTACCTGCATGCTTCCGCTGTGAAAGGGTCAAGGCACAGAAACAGGCCCTTCAGCCCAACTCCACCATGCTGACCCAGTTGTCCCATGCAAGCTAGAAGGGTCCCACCTCAAAACGTTGTCCGTCCATTCCCTCCCCAGATGCTATCTGGCCCTCTGAGATCCTCCAGCATTGTGTGTTGCTTAAGGTTCCAGGATCACCAGTTTCTTGTGCCCCCATCCGTGCAAGATGTCCAATGTGACTGTGTTCAGCCCATATCCTTCTAAACCTGACCCACCCATGTACCACACCATCTGGCAGCTCGCCCATATACATATATTTTGTGAAAAATTTGCCCCTCAGGTCCTAACCTACATCCTCTAGTTCTTGATTCCCCTACCTTGGTAAAAGTGTGCATACACCCTCTATATTTACACATCTCTGTAATATCCCTCCCCCATCCACCTCTGTTCCAAGTAAAACAATCCCAGCCTCCCCATTTATTATTGAGTGCTTGCCATCAACTCAGGGGAGCAAGATGTCACGAGGACAACACGAGAACTGTAAACAACTGAGCTCACAGCTACCCTGGGTATAGTTTGTGCCACATAGCATCTCTGCCTCTATCTCACTAAACACCAAGTAGTCAGCAGACTACCACCTGCAGCCTCACAGCTCGTGATCCCGCTTCGATCTTGGTCTCCTGTTCCTTCTGTGCAGGGAAAAAAATTACACAAGTGATGGAGTAACTCAGCGGGTCAGGCAGCATCTGTGGAGAACATGGATAGGTGACGTTTCACAGAGTGCTGGAGTAACTCAGCGGGTCAGGCAGTATCTGTGGAGAACATGGATAGGTGACGTTTCACAGAGTGCTGGAGTAACTCAGCGGGTCAGGCAGCATCTGTGGAGAACATGGATAGGTGACGTTTCACAGAGTGCTGGAGTAACTCAGCGGGTCAGCAGCATCTGTGGAGAACATGGATAGGTGACGTTTCACAGAGTGCTGGAGTAAACTCAGCGGATCAGGCAGCATCTGTGGAGAACATGGATAGGTGATGTTTCACAGAGTGCTGGAGTAACTCAGCGGGTCAGGCAGCATCTGTGGAGAACATGGATAGGTGACGTTTCACAGAGTGCTGGAGTAACTCAGCGGATCAGGCAGCATCTGTGGAGAACATGGATAGGTGATGTTTCACAGAGTGCTGGAGTAACTCAGCGGGTCAGGCAGCATCTGTGGAGAACATGGATAGGTGACGTTTCACAGAGTGCTGGAGTAACTCAGCGGGGGTCAGGCAGCATCTGTGGAGAACATGGATAGGTGATGTTTCAGGTGGGGGTGGTTTACACGCCCAGGCGTTTCGCTCTGTGGGAGCGAGATCCACATTCTACAAGGACAGGAATTGTGTAGTGGGACTTGGGCCAAACGCAGGCAAAGTGGGACTGGTTTATCCAGGGGAACCTTGGTCGGCATGGACGAGTTGGGCTGAATGGTCTGTTTCCATGCTGTGTGATTCTATGTGGAAATAAGGAGGTGACTGTCTTTCCCACCATCACATTCTCCTTCATGAAACACAGTATTCTCTGCCTCTGCTTTTCAATTATTCCAGGACTTAAACTGCTTGGAATGAAATGAATTCTCTGAAATGGGATGGATGTTGAACTCAGCACATGAGGTGAGTAATCTTTCAGAGAGGTCAGTGGAGCTTTGTCCCAACATTGGACCCTGTACATACACAACCCATTATTGAGCAGCAACTGTACCCTGCTATTCCAACGTTTAAGAAGGAACTGCAGATGCTGGAAAAATCGAAGGTCGACAAAAATGTTGGAGAAACTCAGCGGCCTCGACCCGAAACGTCACCTATTCCTTTGCTCCACAGATGCTGCCTCACCCGCTGAGTTTCTCCAGCATTTTTGTTTACCTGCTGTGCCAACAGGCAGCGTGCAATCACACAGATTTACAGCATCTTAATACATCAGTTCCTAGGCACTAGAAAATAAATAGCTCTCTTTCCAAATATTGTTTGGGCTATGTGCAGGTAGGTAAGAGATAGTCTTGGCATCACATTTAGCACAGATATTGTGGGCCGAAGGGCCTGTTCTTGTGCTGTACTGTTCTATATTGTAGTGAATCAGCTTGTGACAGATAGTCTACAGGTGTACAGAGGAGAGTACACTGACAGGTGCAACATGATTCATTATGGGCACTTAAACACCCTGAACCAAAACAGATCACAGGTACTGATCTCCCCACCATCAAAGGTATGTGCATGAGGCACAGCACAACATTAACCACTACCTAGCAACTATGATCTTCTAAGGCTGCACTCTGGTCTTCAGTTTTGTACCATTATGGTTGCCTCGTATTAGTTATTAATTTATTGTTTTGATTCTTATACTATCTGTGTGTTACTGATTTTACAATCCTGTTAAGCTGCAGCAAGTACAAATGTCATCGTTTCGTTGGCAGTACAGAAGACAATTAAACACACTGGACTCTTAATCAGGCAGCTGAATGTTGTAAAGATACAAACATCGAGAGTTCAAGAATGAGTCATGGCTTCAGAATATGTCAGTGAGAGGGGTTCAGCACAAGGACAGGCCCTTCGGCCCACCACATCCATGCCAGCCCATCCACACAAATCCATTTGCCCGCATTAGGACTGTGCCCTATACATTGTTTAATTAAAAATGGAAACAAGAGTGTAGCTGCGGGAGTAATGGTCAAAAGCAAAATGTTGGAAGAACTCAGGGGGTCAGGCAGCATCTGTGGAGGCACAAGGTGCAAGTCGATCCTGTGTCTCGACCGGGATGTACATTGCATGTTGAGTATAGTTAATGATTTAAACATTAGCTGTTTCTCTCTCCACAGACACTTCATGCCCGCTTCCAATATTTCCTGATTTGTTTCAATTCTCCAGTATGTATCTGCAGCATCTTTCTCTTAAATTATCAGTAGTAATTGGCGTTAAAAAACATTTTGAGCAGACATATGGATATATGGGTTTGGAGGACCATGGGCCAAATGCAGGGAGATTGACTAGCCCTGTATTGCAACTTGGTCAGCATGGACAAGGAGGGCTGAAGGGCCTGTTTCCCTGCTGTACCGTTCTATGGTTTGTGTTTGAGAGACCAGTGAATGTGGTTACCTCCAGAGCATTTGATGCAACTATACAGAGATGGACCTGCGGTGGGTGGTCTTACACAGGGGTGGGCTATGGTCACTAAACAACAACACACTTTGATCTGAGAGAGATCAACACTGACCCTCAGCCTCGATCTACAGTCAGATGGGATGAGAGTGCAAGTTTGCTGACAAATCAATGCTATGTCGAAAGGGAGCTCGGAGATGGAACAGTAACGTCAGGTGAGTTGACGTGTAGTATAATGTGGAGTAACATAATGTTATTTTGGCATAAAGAGGAGGAAAATACATTTTTAATTGGTGAGGAGCTGTAAACAATGTTTCGCTGAGAGAGTCTAGAGTGTTTTATTCTCATATGTCCCTAGAACAATGACATTCCTACCTTCAGAGACAAATGCTGGAAGCTGCAGTAAAACACAAAGTGCTGGGGGAATTGAGTCGTCCAGGCAGCATCTGTGGAGGGAATAGACAAATGATGTTTTGGGTCAGGTCCATCTTCAGACTGAAGAGTCCTGACTCAAAACGATGTCTGTCCATTCCCTCCGCAGATACTGCCTGACCCGCTGAGCTACTCCAGCAGTTTGTGTTTCTGAATATTCTGTCTGTTACTGAAGGGACTTGGTGAGTATTCTGTTGGAGCATCCTAGGTATTATTGTACGGGCATTAGTTAAGGTTTGTTCAAAGACAGGGCAAACAGAAATAAAAGCCCAGCATGAATGAATACCATTTACACTTCATCTTTATCGTCACAGACCCAGAATTATTCATACTGGGGAAGAGAAAAGAAAACACTCTAACAAATGAATTTCAAATATTATTTACAGCATTAAAAGATGCAATTATGGCTTTTAAATTATGATTCATGACAAGCAGTTTAGAGCAGGTTTTGAGAAGGCAAATGTTATGTGTTACTCAGAAATGAGGAACCTAAAAAATAAGAGACTGTTTGCAAAAGTGACCAATGTTTTATAAAGCCGAGTTATTCAGACTGTGACGTTCTCAGGCAGACTCAGACCGACCAAACGCAGCTTCAAGTATTCAATCCATTTTAAGTCAAAGGAACAGAATGCTAAAGGCAAACAATGTCTACAAACCGGATTTGTGGGAAGATGGACAGTCACAGTGTGGAATTGTGTTCTATTGTACAAAAAGAAAACAAAGCAGGCAGGAAGGTTCTAGGGGTTTTTCCTTTCTCCCAGGACCACAGATGAATGGGGTGACGATAGCATGAGATATAAAGTGTCTGGGTGCAGACGTCACGCTGACCCTCTGGCCTTGCTTGTGGCCCCTCCACACTCACGGACAATCTGTACTAGGAGCTGTCTGTGCGGGCAGCGGGCAAAACCTTCAGCTCTCCTCCGCCTTGCTGTCAGTTTCTTTGCTGCTCTCTCCCTCAGCCCCCTTCTTGTACTTCCTGATGTGTTTGTACTTCTCCACGTAACCTTTCACCAGGTTCGCCACCTTGACCGGGTTAATTTCACCACTTTTGCTGTGGCAGATCTGCAGGGTGATACAGAGATGTTTCACAAACCCAGTGCAGCAGCCAGTCCCCCCCCCCCCACCCTCCCCAGTGATACACGATGGCTGAGGGCCACAGAATGCGGTGGGCTCAGATACACTCGAGCCCAGCGTTGGCTGGCGGATGTAACGTACTCTCCAGCTACTGACAACACACATTAACTAGATTTAAAAATTAACCTACAAACCTGTACGTTTTTGTAGTGTGGCAGGAAACTGAAGATCTCGGAGTAAACACCACGCAGTCACGGGCACTGTAAGGTCTCTGGCACTGTAATGTCTCTCTCACTGTGACTCTATGTCTCTCTGGCACTATAACCTCATTGACTCTATGTCTCTCTGGCACTGTAACCTCATTGACTCTATGTCTCTCTGGCACTGTAACCTCATTGACTCTATGTCTCTCTGGTACTGTAACCTCATTGACTCTATGTCTCTCTGGCACTGTAACCTCATTGACTCTATGTCTCTCTGGCACTGTAAACTCATTGACTCTATGTCTCTCTGGCACTGTAAGGCAGCAACTCTACCGCTGTGCCACCATGCCGCCCACTAGTTGATCATTCACTGATGGGGATTCTTCACTGAAGTCTATATCCATTTGGTTTCCACCACTGTAACTAAAGTACAGCTGTGGGATTCAGGTCACTGCTACCTACACACTTGCAACAGTTCACCCACTCAGGCCAGTCTCACCTTCTGTACTGCTTTACGCAGGATTTCTTTGTACTCCTCTTTGGTGATGTCTTTACTCTGGTAATACGGCTTTAACGCCAACTTGGCTTCCTCAACAGCTCTCTCTTGCACGTGAAGTTTCTTTATATACTGAAACAGAAAACAAAGAGTTTAAGGTCAACACTTGATCAGGCCAACTATACATCCAGAACATTATGGTGCAGAGATGACTTCCAATACACTGCTCAGGGCAGGCCATTCTAATATCACATGATACTCACTGGCCCTACCACTGGGAACTCTTTATTCTGAGCCTGACCCACTGCGTTCCTCCAGAACTTGTTCTTTTATGCATTTTATTCTGTATTTCTCCGCGTTCTCATCAAGTCCATCCTTGCACTTGTCTAAACAACGCAAGGTTGCTGGCTCCAGACCCTAGACAAGTTGTTCGCCACCAATCAATACAAGGCTGATCCTCTCACCCTTGTCTACTTTCTCACTCAACCCCCAGACCTTACTTCCAGACAACAGTAACTATCGCTGGTGTCTAGGGAGATTTACAACCCTAGTCTACTCATCACTGTGATAAATGACAGCTCTCCTCCCCCCCCCCCCCCCCCCCCCACGCCCCTTTGTGTACAATCTGGCGTTTACCTTTTCAATGCTTTCAGAATATTGTGATTCAATGAGATTATCGAAACTCCCTTACAGTGGAGCAAGTACAGACTGCTTTAGTAAATCTCTTCCCATTCGGTCAATTCCCTGATCAAATAATCAATCCAGTGAATGTACTGGGCATCGAATCCAAGTAAGTATATTCCTCCTTGGATCTGGAGATCAGAACTGCTCTTCGTACCTACAGATGGGGTCTCACCAGATTGTGTTACCTAAAAAACAGAACATGCTGGAAACACTGCGCAGGTCAGTCAGCAACTGTGGAAAGAGAAGTTAATATTTGGGTCAGGGGAGAAAGAGAAATGAACTTTCTCCCTTTCCCAGTTCTGAGGAGGCGTCTTCAATCGGAGACGACAACTGTTTCTCTGACCAGAGATGATGACCAGCTGAATGTTTCCAGCATTTTCGGTTCGATTGTTTTCAGATTTCCTGCATATGTAGTTCTTTTCGGTTTTCATTAATTGTGTCTTCAACTGATTTCATTTTGTATTAGATTCTCCAGCTGGGAAGCTTTAAGCTTGCATCAGGATCAATCACCTTGTAGCTACCGTCTGCAGTTCTGGTGGCCCTGATGTAGGAAGGATGCCATGATGTTAGGGGAGGGGTGAAGAAATTCAACAGGATGTGACCTGGACTTGTGGGCTTGAGTTATAGGGAGAGGTTAGATTGGCTGGGACATTTCATTGTTGTAGTGTAGGAGGCTGAGGGGTGACTTTATTCAGGGCCATGGATAAAGAGAACACTCACAGTCTTTTCCCCAAGGTAGAGGATTCTAAACCTAGAGGGCACAAGCTTCAGGTGAGTGGGAGAGATTGAAGAGGGACCTCAGGAACAACATCTTCACTCAGAGGGTGGTCTGTATCTGGAATCAGCTGCCAGTGGAAGCTGTAGAGGTGAATACCATCATGATTTAAAATATAAATGTGGACAGATATATGGATAGGAAAGGGTTTAGCGTGAGGAGGCAAAGAGAATGGGACAAAGCCCAGTATGCCAATTCCAGGGGCATGGACAAGGTGGGCTGAAGGGCCTGTTTCCATGCTGTGTAACTGTGATGCTATTAATAAGACTACTGCAAGGTGAGTAACAGCAGAGCTGGTCTCTGTAAACTAGATCCTGCAGGCAATGGACAGAGAAAGTTCTGTACAGCACTGGAACATGCCCTCTGGCTCACAATATCCATGCTCATTTAAACTAATCTCCTCTGCCTGCCAGTGAAGGGAGGCATTCATTGTTCATTGTTTTTATCCGTGTCCTTGGTCAGGTACTAAACAGTATCCATAACAGGGACATCTGCTCTTCAGCAAACTGGGCTGACATTCCTTACATTTAAGGAGGAGCTGCACATGCTGGAAAATCGAAGGTACACAAAAATGCTGGAGAAACTCAGCGGGTGAGGCAGCATTTATGGAGCAAAGGAAATAGGTAATTTCCTTCGCTACATAGAGGCTGCCTCACCCGCTGAGTTTCTCCAGCATTTTTGTCTACCTCTGACATTCCTTATACCCATCAGGAGGCAAGCCAAGTGCTGGGTTAACACCTTCTCTGATGAAGGCTTTCACTTGCACAGGTTGCCCCGGGTTACGGCAGGGTTCCATTCCTGTGAACTGTTCATAACTCAAACAATTCGCAAGTTGGAAATGTGGTCATGACCAGAGTTGCCATGCAGCAGAAGACGTCTGCAGTCCCACAATAGCCAGCAAACCCACCCCACCGCTCTCCCAAACACTCGCTGTGTGTAGGGCTTACATAGCTCGGCCGTTAGCCGGCTGGAGTGGAGCCTGGACTATCAAGGCATTGTCTCAGCTCCGGGCTCTGGTCCGGGTGAGATGGGGATGTAGGGAGAGCATGAGGGAGTCGTGATCTCCAGAACAAGGGGCTGGTATGTTCAGGGTGATGACGAGAAGCATTCTGTCACAGAGGACAGTAGAAATATGCAACTCTTTGTCCAAGAGGGCAAGTAAAAACTTCAAACTGTGATTGGGTAATGGAGGTAATGGTCCCAGGATGGTGACTGGGATTGAAGTACTCAGCACTCATGGTCTAATGACTTTCAGGGTTAAGGAGATGTTCAGCCTCACCCTCTTCCTGTCTAACAGGTTGTGTAGTTGAACCAGTAAACAGTAGGGCGGTGTCCACATGGACTTTAGTAAGGCATTTGAAGTATTTTCGATTGTAATGATGTATTGTCTTTCCGCCAACTGGTTGGCACGCAACTAACGTTTTTCACTGTATCTCTACACGTAACACTAAATGAAAACAAGATGCATGGGGTCACCGTGACATGGTCATTTGGATTCAGAACTGGCTTCCTCATAGAAGGCAGAGGGTAGTTATGGAATGATGGAGACCTGTGACCAGCAGTGATCTGTGCTGGGACCTCTGGTCATTGTCATATTTACAAGTGACTTGGACATAAATGTAGATGGGTTGGATAATGATTTTGCAAACAACAACATTGGTGGAGTTGCAATCATCGAGGAAGGCTGTCAAAGGTTACGTACGCCAAGATATATATCGGTTACTGAGATGGACAGAGAAATGGCAGATGCAAGTGTGAAGTGCCGCACTTTGGGAGGTCAAATGTAAGGGGACAATATACAGTTAATGGCCGACCCCTCCAAGTCCACAGCTCTCTGAAAGTAGCAACATAAGTGGATAGATTGGCAAAGGTGGCAAATGGTATGCTTGTCCTACATCAGTCAGGTCATTGAGTAGAAGTCAGGAATGTTAGCTTTATAAAACTTTGGTTAGGCTAACGTTGAAGTATTCTGGTCAGCTCATTACAGGAAGGATGTGGAGATGGAGTAGAAGAGGTTCACCAGGGTGTCGCCAGGATTAGAGAGTATTAGCTATAAGGAGAGGATGGACAAAATAGTTTTCTCTAGAGAGCAGAGTCTGAGGGGGATAGATGTACGTAAAATTATGAGAGGCAGAGAGAGCGTCACAGTCAGAATCTCCCCCCCCCCCCCCCCCCCCAGAGTGGAAATGTCAAAGACTAGAGGGCACACACAGCTTGAGGTTGAGGCTGATCCAACAGTGGCATATATAAGGTTTTAGATAGATACATGAGTATGCATGGAATGTAGGGAGGGAGATGACGTGCAGGATGACAGCATTAGTTTGTTTGGCACCGACACTGATGTTCTGCCCTATGTCTCCCTCTGTTGCTGGAAGGATAACATGAAAGAAAAAAACCCTCGAAACATGAGAGACAAAGTTAAAACCAGCAGAGAAAATTAACCTTAACCAGAGATTCATCCCCAGTGAAACCATTGTGACAGATTGACAAGATGAAGATAATCGCAACATTAAGCATGAATGGGCAGCTGAATGGGACTGTCCAATGAGGCATTTGCCATGTCTGAGAGAATGATCATGTTGAAATTAAAGCCTGTCTCAACTCTACAATTAAACTAAGTCGGTGATGGACGAGGCTTAAAAAAGTACAACAGAAGCACATGGCGTTTAATGATTCGATAGAAACAAGACCAGGCATTGCAGGCCAGAGGATGAACCACACAGCAAGTTGTTTAACTCCTAACACGTACTCTACTCAACACATTCCTCAGGAGCTGGGAAACCTGGAAGAATTAAAATTATCTTCAAGACTATGCTAGTGAGCAGATGTTGACTGTTACAGCAGTAAATCCATGATGGCACTAAACCTCTGCATGTTCACCCACATGGAGGAGGGATGTAACTCTTTGGGCTCAGCAGTGATCACTGCGGATTCCAAAGCTAAAGGGCAAAGACAAGGTGAGAGGGGTTTAGGAGGATCCTCAGGGGCAACATTGTCCATTCAGAGGGTGGTGTGTGTCTGTAATGTTACCAGGGGAAGCTATAGAACTTTTAAAAAGCATTCGGACCGATACATGGATAGGATGAGTTTGGAGGTTACAGGCCAAATGCGGGCAGTTAGTATGCTGACATGGTCGACACAGACAAGGTGGGCCAAGCGGCCTGTTTTCATGCTGTACAGCTCTATGACTCTGTAAACTAAATTCATCGCTCTCCCTTGATATCTCCCTGCAATTTTCGAAACTTCTATGACAACGGTGCTGGCTCGAAGGGCCGAATGGCCTACTCCTGCACCTATTGTCTATTGACCACAACCTGCTCCGAATGAAAAGATTTCCTCCCTTGCCTCCATCGTGAGGAGATGGAATCCCAACTGCTGCAAGGAGTGGGAATGCTGGGAAAACCTTTTTTTACAAAACACAAGGTGGATGAACAGTGCACGGGAAGAGAGAATCATCAAAGGAAGAGAGAAACAAGCCTGCAGGGTCCAGCAGCCTAAAGCCAATCTGCTGCAACATGGTCTGGCTGCCCGTCAGTAGAGCCTGCCAGCTGAGTACCGTGTAATCACACTCGCTTACATTCTGATTCTGAGTCCTGTCCTCGGAGACTTTGTTATCAGTGTCCAGGTTTGCTTCCACTTGAGCCACGTGTGTCTCTGCAGCCAGAGGAGGAGCGACCACAGGGACGGCCACCTGAGCAGCTGCAGTCCCACCCTGGTAGGTGGGTGGCGGCAATAACGGCGGCACAGGCGTGGAACCAATCAGCGGGATACCGCCCTGCATGATGTAGGGAGGGGCGGGCTGGCTGACGGGCGCGTAGGGTGGAGGATGCAGCGGTGGGAACGGAGGCATGAACGGGGGTGGCATGTTGAGTTGGTTGAATGCCTGCAGGAGGAAGAGAAAAAACACTCAGAGATGGAGAGCATGAACAGCAACGAGCAACATTGTTCCGGCTCACAAACCTCACGCTGCACGCACGGCAGGTCAGGCCCAGCTCACGCTGCACGCACGGCAGGTCAGGCCCAGCTCACGCTGCACGCACGGCAGGTCAGGCCCAGCTTATAGTCACCTGCACAGGTACGGTCAGGTATAGGTACAATGGATATCTGCTTGTTGTAGCATCATGGACAATACACAAAACATAAACAAAACACACGTGCTGGACAAGCTCAGACCGTAAGGCAGCATCTATGGAGCAGATGGACAGGTGACATTGTGGGTTGGGGTCCTTGAGCTCTCGAGGCTACTGGTCTAGGGGCTAGTGGGCCCTAAAGCTCTAGGGGCTAGTAGAATCAAGGGATATGGGGAGAAGGCAGGCATGGGTTATTGATTGGGGCCATGATCACAATGAATGGCGGTGCTGGTTCGAAGGGCCAAATGGCCTCCTCCTGCACCTGTTTTCTAAGTTTCTATTTCAGAAGAACTCTACAGCCCATGGAGAACATTGTTGTGGAGAAGCTTGATAATGGAACAGGCAGTCTGCATTAGCACGCAGTGATGCAGGCAGCGCTGGGGGTGAGGTTGCTTGATGTTCATGGAGTCAGGGGTTAAGTTGGGGCAGAGATCAACCAGCAACTGACTCACGGCCTTCCCCTCTCTTTCAGGCACTGTAGGGGATTGCACCTGAGACATGTCTAGAACCAGGATCAGCAGTACAACAGACAGGTACACAGCAGTACAGCAGACACAGGTAGCAGGTACACAGACAGGTACGCAGCAGACAGGTACACAGACAGGTACGCAGCAGACAGGTACACAGCTGTACAGCAGACAGGTACACAGCAGCAGCAGACAGGTACACAGCAGACAGGTACACACAGACAGGTACACAGACAGGCACACAGCAGTACAGCACACAGACAGGTACACAGCTGTACACAGCAGTACAGGCACACAGACAGGTACACAGCAGTACAGCACACAGACAGGTACACAGACAGGTACACAGCTGACAGGCACACAGACAGGTACACAGCAGTACAGCACACAGACAGGTACACAGACAGGTACAGCACACAGACAGGTACACAGACAGGTACACAGCAGTACAGCACACAGACAGGTACACAGCTGTACAGCAGTACAGCAAACAGACAGGTACACAGCAGTACAGCACACAGACAGGTACACAGCTGTACACAGCAGACAGGTACACAGCAGGTACACAGCTGTACAGCAGACAGGTACACAGCTGTACAGCAGACAGGTACACAGCACAGCAGACAGGTACACAGCAGACAGGTACACAGACAGGCACACAGCAGTACAGCACACAGACAGGTACACAGCTGTACAGCACACAGACAGGTACACAGACAGGTACACAGCTGTACAGCAGACAGGTACACAGCAGGGCAAGGAGAGCAAGAGTGAATGTTGAGACTAACCTGAGGTGGAAACAGCCCAGGGAAGATTGGCGGGGGGATCATGTAATTGGGAGCTGCAGGTGGGAAGAGTGGCATAGGGCTCGCTGGTTGACTTGTTTCTGGAGGTTTCCAAATGCTCTCTTTATTGTAGCGGTGCGTCCTGTAGGACATTGGAGTTCCTGCAACAAAGTGATAAATTCTTAAAACCAAGCTCCCTTTCCATCCTGTAACATGTAATTCCTGTGTATCACCTTAGACGTGGACTAAACTGAGCAGGCGTGGAGGGGATGTGAGGATGTATAACCACAGGGTAGATGCAATCTGGAACCGTGGAGGCAGGGATTATCACAGTTAAGGAACATCGGGATGAGCACTTGAATCAACAAGACACTGCAGGAGCAAGTGCTGCTAAATGGGATTAGTGTATATAGGTTAGCATGGACATGGTGGACCGAAGGGCCTGTTAATGAGCTGTATGACTCTGACTTAACATTCAAAACTATTCCCAAACTAGCGGTGCCTGCAACTAGTGTTGGCACTGAGGTTCCCATGAGGGAGATTATTCATGATATCAGCAACACACAATTCTCGGGCCAAGGACAACAGGCCAAAGCCAACACAATTTCCCATTCTGGGTGGTTTTGTCAGTTCATATCCTGCCTATAAACAGCTGTGCTTAATAATGAAGAATGCAACGAAACAGAACAGCACAGGAACAGGCCCTTCGGCCCACAATGTCTGTGCCGAAATTATGTCAAATTAAACTAATCTCTGCCTCTTGTACTATACAATTTACAGTGGACAATGAATCTACCAATCCACATGCCTTTGGGATGTGGGAGGAAACGTGAGCACCCACAGTAAGGCCACAAGGTCACAGGGGAAACATGCAAACTCCGCACAGACAGCGCGGGAGTCAGGATTGAGCCTGGGCCACTGGAACCGTGAGGCAGCAGTTCCACTAGCTGCACCATGTACCCCGATCCAACTAATCACCGATGGGACTGCACCAAGACAGCTCATAGACCAATAGCTTTCAATCTAATGTGTCACTGATGAACCGCGCTGGCTGCTCTGAGGAGAGATGATATCATTTCACAGTCAGCAACCTTACATCGAGGCAATAAGAGGGCGATTCAAGCAAAATACACAAGAATGGACAGGACAAATAGATCCAATTCTATCTGGGAGGTGTTGAGAACGTCGGTGTGGTCAAGAGAGAACATTGGGAGAGAAGGCCGTCCACTATTGATGCTGCATTATCATTCACTGACATTAATATTTGTGGTCTCTCTTGTTCCTGTAGTCAGTGAACCCGAGTGGGAAATGAAACTTCCACAAAGCTTAATCTCAGCTTTAAGTACACGCAGACAACTAGGAACGTTTGGTCAGTGTGGTCTAACAGACGTCAACACCTTAACAGCTGTGGAGACACTCTGTTTCCATGCATTAGTGTTTAAAAGACTACAGAGGAATGATGGCCCTATTCTGCAATTGGCAGCTGACTTCAGTAACAGTCCCCTCACCACATGGAGCACCTGCTCACCAGAGAGAGGGTAGTTGTTGGATTTGCTGCAGCTTCTGCAGAAGGTGGGTCCAGGATGGAAGGATGGATGGATGTCAGCTGCAGGGTCTGGGCAGTGGCCATCGCTGTCTGTGACTCCCTCACTGAACAGGGTCCAGCGAACCAACGTAAGATGATCAAACGTTCGTTCAAACAACAGCAGAGCAGGAGGGGAAGTGGAATCAGAGATGGATAAAAATACAAAGGCACGAGAGAGGAGAGTGGGAGATGGGGATCTGTGTAATAGTCTTACTCATCCTACTGTGGATATTTATAGTCCAGTCCTCATTGATATTGGGAATGTGGACAAAAAGTCACTGGATCCAGTGGGTGAAGCTCTGGAGTTCTTCCCAGTGACCATCAGGCTTGAGAACACTGTACAACACTAACGTTTGGTTACAATACTGACCACGGACTTTGGTTTCTGCACTATAACGGTTACCTAGTATTATGATTATTCATTTATTGTATTGTTATTAGTATATGTTGACTCTTGTGTTATTATATTTAGGGGTCTGTAACCTGCAGCAAGCTCTGGCTGCTGAGACACTGGGTGTAAGTGCAAGCACTATCACTCTGGCCCATGTGTCCAGCAGTGTGTCAATATCACACACAGTGAATAGAGTTGTCTGAAGACTAGCTTTAGTCACAGTGGAGCCTCGAGTGGAAGAGAAGATGGATTATACTCGGCACTATTCAATAGAGCTGGCTGCAGATTCTACAGCCTAGCTTTAGGCACTTGTGCTGGCTCTTGGATTCATGGAGCCCCTTCATTCCACAAGCAGCATCTTTACAGCGGATTGTGGAAACATTAACTTTGTTTATAGAATATGTTTCTCTCTATTCATTATTTGCAACGACTAATGACCAAACCAGACCACCTGATTCAGATGAAGTGTCCGTAACATAGCAACATATGTACAACAAAAAAAGACACAGAGTGCTGGAGTAACTCAGCGGGTCAGGCAGCATCTGTGGAGAACATGGATAGGTGACGTTTCACGGAGTGCTGGAGTAACTCAGCGGGTCAGGCAGCATCTATGGAGAACATGGATAGGTGACGTTTCACAGAGTGCTGGAGTAACTCAGCGGGTCAGGCAGCATCTATGGAGAACATGGATAGGTGACGTTTCACAGAGTGCTGGAGTAACTCAGCGGGTCAGGCAGCATCTCTGGAGAACATGGATAGGTGACGTTTCACAGAGTGCTGGAGTAACTCAGCGGGTCAGGCAGCATCTGTGGAGAACATGGATAGGTGACGTTTCACAGAGTGCTGGAGTAACTCAGCGGGTCAGGCAGCATCTGTGGAGAACATGGAAAGGTGACATTTTGGGTTGAGACCATTATTCAGACTGAAGAAAGGACCCGACCTGAAACGTCATCTGTCCATAGATGCTGCTTAACTGGCTGAGTTACTCCAGCACTTTATGTGTCTTTTTTTGCAAACCAGCATCTGCAATTCCTTGTGTAGGAAGGAACTGCAGATGCTGGCTTAAACCAAAGATAAACACAAAATGCTGGAGCAACTCAGCGGGACAGGCAGCATCACTGGAGAGAAGGAATGGGTGACATTTCAGGTCTGAGGGAGGGTCTCGACCCGAAACGTCACCCATTCCTTCTCTCCAGTGATGCTGCCTGTCCCGCTGAGTTACTCCAGCACTCTGTGTCTTTTTTTGTAAACCAGCATCTACAGTTCCTTGTTTCAACATAAGTATGGCCATTACTGTTGGTCAGAGGTAAGCCACAGAATGTACTCTAGAGAGAGGGAGATCCTGTGACTATGACTTTGAGCTCCTATGTTACTTGATTCAAAGGGATGTTGGCAAAGCAGATGGATAGAAAGGATTGCCATTCATCTCAGAAGGCTCACTATCATCCACCATCCCGTAACATTCCGTGTTCTTTGTTGGTGATATTCATTCTTAAATTGGGAATGGGAATTGGCTGTGTTTCCCCAAGATGGAAAATGAAAGGAGAGAGGTAGAGTAGGGGAATGAATCAAGAACCAGAGGACATAGGTTAAGGTGAGAGGGGGAAGATTTAATAGAATCCTGAGAGGCACCTGTTTCACACAGAAGGTAGTGGGTATATGGAACGAGCTGCCACAGGTGCCATAACTAGATTTAAAAGACAATTGGACAGGGTCCTGGAGAGGAAAGGTTTAGAGGGATATGGGCCAAATGCGGGTAGGTGGAACTATTATAAATGGGCATTTGGATGACATGGGCAAGTTGGGCCGAAGGGCCTGTTTCTGTGTTGTGTGACTTCTTGACAGTAAGAAGCTCCCTACATTGGCCGTGTGGAATACCAGCGAGGTTAGAGAGCTCTCGCATTATGCTATTACAAACGTGGAGCGATATCTACACTCAATAACTCAGTACACAAGGAAACCAACCACCTGTTTTGACAGTGCTTGTATCTGTTCAGTCGACATATCTTGAAGCTTATTTTATCAATGGAGTTTGAAGGTTTGCTGGGAAGTTAATAACAATGACAGACAATGTCATTGTCCTGCACTGACGTCAGGTGAAGCAGCACATTAATTACAGAGGGAAGTCTGCAAGGTTTAATTACATTTTGGCCTCCAAAGGAAGAATCTTTAAGTGGTCTGTGATGAGAGTTTGGAGCGCAGGAGGATACAAGAGACACAGCATACTCACTGGCAGGTTTCGCTGAGGAAGCCTCATCCTTCTCTGTCTCCAAGTTCCAAGTTACTCTCTTGACCAGCGTCTTGGCTTTGACTCCGCTGTTGCAGCCCTGTGCTGCTGTATCAAGCTCTGCCTTCACATTCACAGCATCTGCCTGCTGCAAGAGCGCAATCTCCACACATTCCTTACTGCTCTCCACATTCACTGGCCCCAGCTGCTTCGGTGATGAAGCAGTTGCAGATTCATCAGTCGGCGATTCCTCTTGCTTGCCTGTACTGTTTGAAGCAAGGCAAACACTGTCCAACTCTGGTTCTGTCTTCTGGTAGCACTCATCTGTTGAGCTGCTGTCCACCTGCTCACTCTTAAAGCAGCACACAGCCTCAGAACCTGCAGGGACAGGGCTATTGGACTTCTCACATGCGCTCACATCCACCGATGCAGTCTGATCACATGCGCTTACATCCACCGATGCAGTCTGATCACATGCGCTTACATCCACCGATGCAGTCTGATTACCTGCACTCACATCCAGCGATGCAGTCTGATCACATGCGCTCACATCCACCGATGCAGTCTGATCACATGCGCTCACATCCAGCGATGCAGTCTGATCATATGCGCTCACATCCAGCGATGCAGTCTGATCACATGCGCTAACATCCACCGATGCAGTCTGATCACCTGCACTCACATCCAGCGATGCAGTCTGATCACATGTGCTCACATCCACCGATGCTGTCTGATCACCTGCACATATCGTCTTACCAAAGTTCAAAGAGTCATCTCCAGCACTAGGAGGGTCGGGTTCAGCTGGGAATGGCTGGGGGAATGGTTCTACTTCAGGGCACAAGGCTTCTTTGTTTACCGCCTCCTCTTCTTTACTGAGACCTATCAGTGGAATGGAAACCACATCTTCTGTAGCCTGCTCCTGGTAACAAGGACTGCCCATTTGGAAATACTCGGAGGGGACACTTGCACTTGTTATTTCACTGTCATCTTGCCTTGTGTGTGTGTCAGAGTCTTCCCAAACATGCTCAATAGCAGTGAGGATATCCACATCGTTTCCCTGCACGCTCTCACTCGGACACACGGACTCTCGCCATTGTTCGGGAAGTTCCCACTGCCCTGTTGCTTCTTGTACTTGGTCAATGTGCGGCACTGATTCCTCTTTTAGTCCCAGTGAATGAGCAGAGGTCTGGTCCTCAGGCAAATCATTACCATCCTGGGAGCTCTCAGCACTGCAAGGAATGATTAACTCCTGCATCGAGACGTATCTCTGGGGCGGCTCTTGATTGGGGGAGGGAACTTTCTTTTCCTCTTGATCATACTCTGCATGTAGTATTTTCTCCTGTGTAAAGTTCCATCTGCCTTCGTCCTCTGGGGCTTGGTACTTTGACTGACAGCCCCTCTCTCTGGACTGCGATCTGCTCTGGTCCCTCGATCGCGAGCGGGTTCTTGAGTGAGTTGTTGGTTTCCTCCTTTCTTTGGATCGGGAGTGAGTCTTTGATCTTCCTTTGTCTCTGTATCTGCCGGATCTTCTCTTCTCCCTGGAACTCGACCGAGTGTGTGAGCTTCTCTTATCGCGGGAGCTCGATCTCGACCCTGATCTCCTTTCTCTGGAACTAGACCTGGACCAAGACCTAATCTTCTCTCGGATTTTAGGCCAGGGCTTTTTCCGATCTCTGTTTCTGGAACTGGACCTCGAGGGCCTTCTCTCCCTGGACCACGAGTTTGACCGTCTGCTCCGTCTTTCATACTGCTCCCAACTTTGCTCCCGATGGTACTGCCTTCTCTTTCCTCTCTCGCTGCTGCTGTGGGAGTGTTTGTAGAAACCCTTGTGGTCCTTGGACCCAGAGACCTTCCTCCTCCTCTTGTGGCTGTCAGTAGACAGGTCAGAGGATGAGCTGCCTGACCTCAATCGCCTCCCTCTCTTTTCCCTGCACCGTTCCTGCTTCAGTTTCCGTCTCCTGTACCTGTCAAAACTACTGGATCGAGACCGCGATCTGGATCTTGTTCTCCTGCGTTCTCTTGAATGTGATCTCAACTTTTTCCGTTCCTTCGACCGCGACTTCGACCTGTGGCCCCCGCGGTTCCCGTGAACCAAATTCTTGCTTTGCCGTCGGCTGTGAGAACTGGAGCGTGACCTCGATCGGATCCTCGATTCAGGGCGAGCTTCTTTATCAACTCTGCCTCTTACTTCAATTTCTGAAGAAATATCTACATCAGTTCTCGTATTAATGGGAACAATCTTGTCGACAGCTTTCTCAATCCCCTCATCACAAGAGGCAGATGAAGAAATACCATCACTGTCTGCATTTACTACCCGTTGCTCAGACCATGCTCCATCTGGACACACTGAAACACTGACACGCACATTGTCCCACTTGCTCATACCTGATTCTGCCCTCAATTTCACATCCTTGACCTCAACAGAAAGGCGCGAGTCACAAGTAGCTTCCCAGTCAGAGTCCAAAGAAAGTCGAGCACGAGGTGCTGGAGACTCGGGACCCTCAGCAGTGTCTTCTGTTGCCTGGGGTTGAGTTGGGATTTGACGAGGCTCGGATAGCTGTGTAGGGGATAACTCTATACTGTCAGAATCATAATAAAGACTCGATGTGGGCTCTGTGTGCTTCTCTGCTACTGAACTCCCATAGCCAGGGCTGGACATTGGCGATTCACCTTCACATCTTGACTCAGGCCTATCAGGGGTGGAACTTGATGAACTTGGGTCAGAACCCGTCGGTTCAAAAGGATCGTACATATCATCTGCACTTTTTAAATTTATTTGCAACTGCGAATGACTGTCCTTTCTGCCACAGTGCTGCACTTCATCATCTGTAGGTTCAAATGGGTCGTAGGCTTCCATCTTGGGTAGCCTTGTGGAGTGGACAGCCTTCAGACGGGTCAGAGTGGACAGGTTGGGTGCCACGTCCAGAGCTCGCAGCTTCTCCTGGCAAAGGCGGGAGTTGTCCGAGCCCGAGGACTGAAGCCTTTCGCCAGCCTTCTGCAGCTCTCTGGCTCCTGTAGTCTGCTCACTGCTCATCTGTCTGCTTAAATGAGATGCTCCATTACCCTGTGTGTCGCTACCAGTCTGAGTCTTGATCTTTGGTATCCGAGGGAACTCAGAGATGTCGAGTCTCCTGACGGCTGGCTGCGGTGCAACACGTTTCAGCGTGCCCACGCTGCTTTTAATATGAAAGTTGGAGGCACTATTCAGCCATCGGAAAGGTGTGAAGCCGCTGGTTCCCTTCTGACCGTCGCCTGCGCCTTTACTTGCTGCTCCCGTCCATTCCGCACCAGGGAAGGAAACAGACCCTCCAGGCCGAGGGCCGGCTGACACCTCTGGCATGGGAGTAAAAGTTCCTGAAAAGGCCGGTCGCATGTTGCTGGACGCTGCCGGCTGCCGCGGGTTTGGTTGGAAACGAGACGTTGATGGAAAAGTCGGCGCGGCCGACTTGTTGGTGACACCAGCAGTTTTCCAATCCCCCTTTGGGGCATGTGTAGAGTTCCCCGAGTTATAACCACTTGACGCTGAACACCCAGTGGACGCCTCACCTGTTCTGTTGCTACCTGACGGTAACAGTGCGGGCTGGCCTGACGCAACTGTGGAGAGGGAACGATTGAATGAATACAGTGGGAAACACAGCAACAAAGCACTCTGTCAATATCAACATTACATTCACATCCAATCTGCTGTAATACATTGATGGAATCATGTGTAGCCTTTTCGCTGACTGTATAAAAACACAACAAAAATACTTTTCACTGTATCTCAGTACGTGACAATAATAAACGGAACTAAAACAAAAGTACATTGTTAGCCAAGGAGAGCGAGGGTGCTCGGAGAGATTAAGGCGGTAATCTATATATAGAAGGTACTGCAGTAACTCAGCGGAACTGGCAGCATCAATGGAGAGAAGGAATGGGTGATGCTTTGGGTCAAGACCCTTCTGCAGGCTGGTGTAGATGTGGCCCTGGTCCTGAATACCTTTCATCAGTTTCGCCAAGAAGACATAGAAAATGTTAAATTCAGGGTGAGGAATGTGGATAATCTGGAGCACGTTGGTGTGAAGGAATAGGAGGCGTTGGATATCACGGGTCAATTAATGGTTAATAAATTTCCATGGACAGACGAGAACAACCTGAGGTTGCCGTGGGAAATGAGGCACGAGGTAGTTGGGGCCCTGACAAAGATTGCTGTGCAGGAGACATTGAGAGAGCTGTTGTTGTTCCTTTACTAAAGAAAGGCAACAGTGATAAGTCAGGTAACTACAGACCAGTGGGAATTTATTGGAGAATATTCTCAGGGATAGGGTTTGTGTCCATTGGGAGGCAGGGGCTAATCAGGGATACAGCTCCATCTCATTAATTTAACTGAATTGTTTGGGGGGGAGGATGATGAAGGCATGGCGATGGACCTTGTCTACATGGTTGCTAACCCACTCACCCAGCTTGTCCACACCCATCAAGGCCTCTTTAATCCTTCTCCACACTCACATTCCCACTTAGTTTTGTCAAGTGGGTTTAATTATCATATATGCCAGCAACAGAACCAGCCAAAATCTGCTGGAAACCACATATAAACCACGTCAAAGCAAAACTGGCAAAGTCTATAGCAACATTGGGAAAATCAAGACACATTCTGGACCACAAATCATTACATACTCTGTATAATACATTCATATTGCCATATCTGAGTTACCGTGTGGAGATATGGGGTAACACCTACAAAAACCAACCTATAGCCGTTATGCACATTACAAAATAGAGCAATAAGAATTATCAATAACGTTGGATATCTTGAACGTGCCAATTTATTATTCTTAAAGTCACATACACTGAAGTTCACCGATCTGGTTACATTTAAGACTGCGCAAATCATGTACAAAGCAAGACATAATTTACTTCCAAGAAATATACAAAAACTGTTTATGGAAAGACAGGGTGGGTATAATTTGAGAGGGGAACTTAATTAAAAAAAACAATGTCAGAACAACTCTTGAAAGTATGTGCATAGCAATCTGTGGGGTGAATTTGTGGAATGGTCTGGAACAGGAGATAAAACTTAGCACAAACATAATTCAGTTTAAAAAGATGTACAAAACACATTTTTAAAAGGGTATTGGGATGAGGATAGGTGATACTGATTGTATTGGGAAGGGTGATTATAGGGTGATGGGTTGTATATATGACAACCCATCTTATATATATCTTATATATGACATATATATATAAGATACTGTGTAGTATATGAGGGTTTTTTCTTTTCTTTTTTCTTTTTTTCTCTCTTTTTTGTATGGCTTTGTAAATATTTGATTAGTGTATAAATGTAAATAATTTGGTGTACACATAGCTGCTGGTGTACTATATGATGTACATATAGCTGCTGGTGTACATATGGTGTACATGTAGCTGCTGGTGTACTATGGTGTACATATAGCTGCTGGTGTACATATGGTGTACATATAGCTGCTGGTGTACATATGGTGTACATGTAGCTGTTGGTGTATATATGGTGTACATATGATGTACATATAGCTGCTGGTGTACATATGGTGTACATATAGCTGCTGGTGTACTATATGGTGTACATATAGCTGCTGGTGTACATATGGTGTACACATAGCTGCTGGTGTACTATATGATGTACATGTAGCTGCTGGTGTACTATATGGTGTACATATAGCTGCTGGTGTACATATGGTGTACATGTAGCTGCTGGTGTACATATGGTGTACATATAGCTGCTGGTGTACATATGGTGTACATGTAGCTGTTGGTGTACTATATGGTGTACATATAGCTGCTATATCTGTATAAGATAATTATAAGCAGTTGAATAAGGGGTGGGAATTAATAAGATTTGGCTTCTTCCTGCTCCTTTTCGGACACATACGATTTCATTTATTTATAGATATTGTTTATGACACTTTATAAATATTCTTGTTTTGGTTTTTCTATGCTGTTTCACACTTGCTTTTTATTCTTTTATTCTGTTCGAAACTGTCAGTTGAACAGAGGGATCTGGGAATAACTGTGCACAGTTCCCTGAAGGTGGAATCACATGTAGATAGGGTGGTAAAGAAAGCTTTTGGTGTGCCGGCCTTTATAAATCAGAGCATTGAGTATAGAACTTGGGATGTAATGTTAAAATTGTACAAGGCATTGGTGAGGCCAATTCTGGAGTATGGTGTACAATTTTGGTCACCTAACTATAGGAAGGATGTCAACAAAATAGAGAGAGTACAGAGGAGATTTACTAGAATGTTGCCTGGGTTTCAGCAACTAAGTTACAGAGAAAGGTTGAATAAGTTAGGTCTTTATTCTCTGGAGCGCAGAAGGTTAAGGTGGGATTTGATAGGGGTCTTTAAAATGATGAGAGGGATAGACAGAGTTGACGTGGATAAGCTTTTCCCTCTGAGAGTAGGGAAGATTCAAACAAGAGGACATGACTTGAGAATTAAGGGACAGAAGTTTAGGGGTAACATGAGGGGGAACCTCTTTACTCAGAGAGTGGTAGCTGTGTGGAATGAGCTTCCAGTGAAGGTGGTGGAGGCAGGTTCGATTTTATCATTTAAAAATAAATTGGATAGTTATATGGACGGGAAAGGAATGGAGGGTTATGATCTGAGTGCAGGTATATGGGACTAGGGGAGAAAACGTGTTCGGCACGGATTAGAAGGGCCGAGATGGCCTGTTTCCGTGCTGTAATTGTTATATGGTTATATATGAAATAAAGAATCAAATAAATAAACAGATAAATAGATTATTACTTGCTGCCGTTTAATAGGGCTGTAAACACGCTAACATAAATATATAATAATCAATAATAATAACTTAATAATGGTAATACTATCGAACTAGTGCAGCCAAAGTTACAGGTACACAGTAGTTGCTGAGGTAGTGGTTTGTCTTGTGCAGACATCGAGAGTCTAATAGTTGCTGGGAAGAAGTTTTTCTTAAACCTGGCAGTCACAGTTTTCAGGCTCCTGTATCCGCTTCAGAATTAAAGGATGTTCTTTTAGGAAGGAGATGATGGAAATTTTCTTTAGTCAGAGGCTGGTGAATCTGTGGAATTCTTTGCCACAGACGGCTGTGGAGGCCACAAGTCAGTGGATATTTTTAAGGCAGAGATAGATAAATTCTTGATTGGTACGGGTGTCAGAGGTTATGGGGAGAAGGCAGGAGAATGGGGTTAGGAAGGAGAGATAGATTAGCCATAATTGAATGGCGTAGATCTGATGGGCCGAATGGCCTAATTCTACTCCTATCACTTATGACCTTTTCTCAGCAACCATCGGCAAATGTGCAAATATTAAACATAAATTTGCTTCCCTCAGCAACTTGTCAGAAGCTGGGACCAAGCACTGAGCCCACGGTAGCTGAGGTAGCTCCACTCACAACCTGTTAACCTGGGCCACCTGTTCATTCCCTCTCGTTGTTTTCTTGTTAAATACGGGATGAAAAAGGTGACTTGACCCGCATTATTAATAAAAATAAGAGTAGTTGAAGAGTTTCAGAGAGATTGACATGCTGTGGATGGAGTACCTTTAGCCTTCAGTGATCCATCCCGATTGATCACGATGTTGGAACTGTCCATCAGTAGGACATTCTGCTTGGCCAGGATGCCCTCCAGCACATCTGGAACAGGCGCGGCCTGTGGTTGTGCCTCCTGCCCCACAGCTGGAAGCCGTCCGTTTCTGTCACACAGAAAAATCACGTTAACACACGTCCTTGCAACACTCACTCTGCTGCAAGCCCCGCCATTGTGGAAGGGCAGAGGCCGGAGAAGATTGCAGGTGTCAGACATCTCAGGAGCACATGTGACACCTTGCCGTAGATCACAAAGTCCTCCCTTAGATGTCTGCCAGGCCATGAGCCGATCACACTACCTTGGGCTTCATCCTCCATCACTTTATGCACAGAGTCAATGGACTTCACCGCACATGTCTTTGGACACAAGTCAGCAGCAGTCTACACTGTGATGAACGACAATAATCTACACAGCCTGTGTGCCCAGCACACTGCACAGCCTCTGGAGCGGTGAAGGCTTCCGGCAGGGTAATTAGGAAGAAACAGGTCATCTTTGGCAGGTTGGTGGCTGGCTGACAGTAGAGATATAAGGTGAATAGATCAGCTAGATACACAGTGTTTGGGTAAGAGCATAGGTTTAAGGTGAGGGGGGTAAGATTTAATAGAATGTGTTCCCACAGAGGGTGGTGGGTGTATGGAACAAGCTGCTTGCAGGTACTAATGCAACGTTTAAGAAACATTTAGACAAATATATGGATAGGACAGGTTTCGAGAGATATGGGCCAAATGTAGGCAGGTGGGACATGTTGGCTGGAGGGCCGAAGGGCCTAGTTCCACGCTGTATCACTCAATGACTGGCAGGGGAACCAGAAGAGAGGAGAAAGAGCAAGGCTGGAAGAAATGGCAGAACTTGAATGGGCAATGCAACACTCCCACTGCTGATCTGCTAATGCACAGTTAATCCACACAACACCAGGCAAGTTTGTTTCATGCTCGTGGCTGTGAAAGATTCAAGGAAACAAACCACTCAATAATTACAAACACAGAAAGAAAGGTGCTGAACAACAAACCTCTGACAATCAAATAAGGTAAGAGGCATTAGTCTGGAGTCAGAGCCTTCCTCCTCAGGTGGTAATATGTAATACTAGAGGGCACAGCTTGAGGTGAGAGGGGCAGAGTTTAAAGGAGATACGTAGGAGATGCGAGTTTTGTGTTACACATAGGACCTGGAATGCGCTGCGGAGGTGGTGGTGGAGGCAGATACGATAGTGGTGTTTAAGTGACTTTTGAATACGCACATGGATATGCAGGAATGGAGTGATATGGATTATGTGCAGGCAGGTAAGGGTTGGTCTCGGCATCATGTTCAGCACCGACATGGTGGGCCAAACTGTGCTGTACTGTTCTATGTTCCTCTGTGTCCCAGTACGCTTCCCATCACAGTAAGGGTAATCTGCAGCTTTTCCTACCTGGAGATTTTCACAGAGATAGGTCGGGCGACCGGCCGGTGAGATCGTAGCGCTGAGCGGGACAGGATTCGTCTCTTGTTGCTGAGAGGGGAGCCAAGACTTGTTGTGTCTCCGTACACATTGTCAGCTTCACTGAAAGACAGTGGACATTTCCACACCAGTCAGTTTGAACACATTCTATATTATTGACAATTTTATGCAAAACTAATGGGTAACCATTCAAATAGTACAAGAAATGTTGAGGAGCTTGGAACTAATTAATTGCAACGAACCAAAATGATCTATATTCCCAACATTTGAAGGAACTCGCTTTGGAGATATTAAGGAACATCTGAACATTGTTGATGCTGGAGGCCAGATTTTTGCACTGGGTCATCCCGTAAACATTTTTATAAAATTCACACAAGGGCAAACTGACCTCTCAAAGGGATCCAGGTCATTGGGGTCACCATAGACAGAGAGTGAAGCGGCTCCAATGTCCGTCCGCATAATCCTCAGGGATGGCTCCAATGGCCTGTACATCGAGGGGACTGAGATCCCATTGACGGGTTTCCCCAGGCCTAGGCTCCGTGCAATGCGTGAGCGCGCTGTCACGCTCACCTTACTCTAATTAAAAACACAGAAAGAAATGTCACACTGATTTTCTGAAGGAAAGTCAGCAAAGTCACACCCAACAGAATCAACGTTGCTCACCACTTTCTTTGCACCCTTCCTTCTCCTCGTCTTTCTCCTGCGTTTTCTCGTGGACTTTTCACCAACCTTACTTCCCAACCAGAGGCCGGTTTTACCGCGAGATTTCTGTGTCCTAGCCTTCTTCCTTTTTTTACCTGTAGGGAGATTACACCACCAGTCAGAGTGGGTGGGAACTGCAAGATTAGATATTACATCCACCCACAAAATCCCACCTCGCCTTACGCTAATGGATCTCCTGATCTGCTGAATATACTGATATCAAAGCAGAGAAACACGCACCAAAGAATTCTAGCCACAGTGACAGTGAAGTTACTGAACTAGGTCATGAAGCGACTAGTCCACATGCTCCCCTCAAGGTTTTACGCCCCTCTATAAGATCATGCCTCAACCTACTGTGCTGCAAGGAATGATGTCCCCCGTACAGCTCAGGGCCTCGAGTCACGGCAACATCCTTGTTCACACTATTTCCACATTAATGGCCGTTATCCTATGGCAGGGTGCCTGAACACATTACTCCAACGCCTTGTACAACTACTCCACCTGGTCTCTGACATTGTACAACTACTCCATCTGGTGCATTCCAAGTGCGTGGTTACCTGATCTTTTCCAACGTTTCTTTGTGGTTCGAGCTCGGGGGGCGAGGGGCCGATGGTACACTGCTGTATTTAAACCCGCAACAACACACTCAATGGTTTCATCCAGCAGGCTTGGGTTCATCAGATACTGGGGAACATCCTGTGGACACACACATTACAGGCGTTACAACACAAGCTGAATTACACGTTGGTGTCTTTCAGTGCAACCCAACAACTGCAATCAGCTTCCTTCACCTGACCTTGTGTGACAGAAACTCAGAACGAATGTGAGTCAGAACTACAGCACATGGTACTCATCTTGCCACAGCATCAGAGCTCCATTGAGATGTACAGCATGGAAACAGGCCCTTCAGCCCACATTGTCCATGCCAACCAAGTTGACATACTGGGCTTGTCTTATTTGCCTGCATTTTCCCCACTGTCGTTTCTATCCATTTATCTGTTCAATAGTTTTGTAAAAGTTTGACTTGTATCTGCTTTTATAGTTACATCCAGCAGCTCATTCCACACACGGACAACCTTCCGAATGATAAAGTTGCCTGACGCTGGCAGGTGGGACTAGTGTAGCTGGGACATGTTGGCCGGGGTGGGCAAGTTGGGTCGAAGGGCCTGTTTTCACACTGTGTCACCATGAATCTAGGTCCCTCTTATTTCTCTCTCCTCTCACCTTTTGCCTGTGCCTTCTAAGAATGTTCTAGTGTGGTACAAAGACTGTACAGTCTAGGATTTGATATCAGGAGCTTATGTTAACTGTCCTGTCCCACATCAAACCATCTCCCCACATTCATTCATATCTAGTTTCCTTTAATTTCAAGCCTCCATTAATTTCAACACTATATGGGCTCAATAATAGACCATCCACAGCGTGAAGTAAAGATTTCCAAAGACTGACAAGGGGGAAAACCCTCCTCACTCCTACAGGGAGTCTCTGTTCCTCGTTTACACCACTATCCAGGACCTGTCAACCCTTGAGGTTAGATCAACTCTCAATAAACGGCAGCTGGAAATCTAAAATTAAAATAATTCAGGTCAGACAGCATCTGTGGAAAGTGAAACTTTCAGGTTAAAGACCGTTCACTGGTTCTGATGAAGGATCTTCCACTCGAACCACCTGGTTGCCTGATGCCTCCACAGATGTTGCCTGATGCCTCCACAGATGTTGCCCGATGGACTGATCATTTCCAGCATTTACAATTTTACATCATCTGGCACCTCTCGCCCCAGAAATCACAACGTTAGAAACTGCAGATGCTGGAATCTTGAGCAAAACACAAAGCGCTGGAGGAACTCAACGGGTCCGGAGCTTCAACAGAGTCTTAAACAAACTACTTCCCATCTCGACAGGAACATATAATGAAAGTTACATCGGGGATATGTCCAGGGCAGTTGGTGGTCCAGTGAATGATCACTGAAGATGCTGCTGAAAAATGGAGTAAACACAAGGGGCCCAATAACTCCTGGTTTAATGATCTTCTGACAATGTACTTGGTGTTTGCCTCCTGGTAATTTCACCCATATCCAGACTGTGAAGCTGTCCACGTACCCTGATCTGGTGAGCCCGGGTAATCCTGCTCCTGTTCACATTTGCTCGCACCCTCTCGCTCTGACGAGTCCTCGCTATGGCCCGCGTTCTTCTGGCAGTGAGACGTAACCGAGACGTAGTGGGTTCCTGGGGTGCGTCCGCAATTAGGAACGCTAACTCCTCATCGTCGATCTCTTCTACAGCTGCAGACAGAGGAAACCAGGTTTAATATTACTTCACCAGGCTCTCCCATTAGCCCTTCTATTCTGACGTTTGTGCTTGGATTAAATAACTTTCAGTTATTTGCCCATGCAGCTGGCAAATTCATGTCGAAGGAACCATTACCCTGTGAGCTGGGCAAATCACTGGCTGCTTCATAGCCCCCTGCAACAAGTCACTGACATGCTGATAAATGTAAAAGCCCATCTACAAGGGCTGCTCTCAGGTTGCTCTGTTTAAATACAATGATGGAGAATCCAAATAGAATCCATGTACATTAAGGGAAAGGGAGTAAATAGAGAGAGAATAGAGCCCGTCAGAATTCAATGCAGTCATCTCTGCGTGGAGCCAGAGCATCTCTGCGTGAGCCAGAGCATCTCTGCGTGGAGGCAGTCATCTCTGCGTGGAGCCAGAGCATCTCTGCGTGAGCCAGAGCATCTCTGCGTGGAGCCAGAGCATCTCTGCGCGGAGCCAGAGCATCTCCGCGCGGAGCCAGAGCATCTCCGCGCGGAGCCAGAGCATCTCCGCGCGGAGCCAGAGCATCTCCGCGCGGAGCCAGAGCATCTCCGCGCGGAGCCAGAGCATCTCCGCGCGGAGCCAGAGCATCTCCGCGCGGAGCCAGAGCATCTCCGCGTGGAGCCAGAGCATCTCCGCGTGGAGCCAGAGCATCTCCGCGTGGAGCCAGAGCATCTCTGCGTGGAGCCAGAGCATCTCCGCGTGAGCCAGAGCATCTCCGCGTGGAGGCAGAGCATCTCCGCGCGGAGCCAGAGCATCTCCGCGCGGAGCCAGAGCATCTCCGCGCGGAGCCAGAGCATCTCTGCGTGGAGCCAGAGCATCTCTGCGTGGAGCCAGAGCATCTCTGCGCGGAGCCACAGGAGATGGCAAGAACATTTCTCCTCTGTTTTTACCGTGGTGAATATGTCCCTGTGAGGTACAGCTTGGGAACTATAACCAGTCATCCTAATATTTCTGGTCAGCAAGTTACTGGAGAGGATTAGGGACAAGATATATATGCATTTGGATAGACAGGGGCCGATTTGGGTTAATCGGCATTATTTTGTACGTTTACAAATTTGATTGAGTTTATTGAAGTCAAAAACCAAAAGGTTGACAATTGAGAAGCTGAAGACATTGTCTATATGGATTCAGCAAAGACTTTGATAAGGCTCTGCATGGCAGACTGCTCCACCATCGACCGAGCCCCCCAGTGACCAGCTCCACCGCTGGTGACCCAAGACTCTACAGGGTCCAACAGGGACGTCTAGTTCCTGCTCCACCATAATACTGACTGTCGTCAATGGTCTGTATTAACTACTCTGAGGGAAAGGGGTAAAGTGATGGCACCCAGTTCACACTCTGAACTAGACTGAAAGCTGCACAAGCAGCCCATGCACTTCCAGTGCAGAGCGAGCATCCTCCCACCAACACCAGCTCAGCACCAGCACAGAGAACATCCTCCCACTAACACCAGCTCAGCACCAGCTCAGCACCAGCACACAATGAGCATCCTCCCACCAACACCAGCTCAGCACCAGCACAGTGAGCATCCTCCCACTAGCACCAGCTCAGAGTGAGCATCCTCCCACTAGCACCAGCTCAGCACCAGCACAATGAGCATCTCTCACCAACACCAGCTCAGCACCAGCACAGTGAGCATCCTCCCACTAGCACCAGCTCAGCACCAGCACAGAGTGAGCATCCTCCCACCAGCACCAGCTCAGCACCAGCACAATGAGCATCCTCCCACCAACACCAGCTCAGCACCACCACAATGAGCATCCTCCCACCAGCACCAGCTCAGCACCAGCACAATGATCATCCTCCCCCCAACACCAGCTCAGCACCAGCCCAATCAGCAGCCTCCCACCAGCACCAGCTCAGCACCAGCACAATGAGCATCCTCCCACCAGCACCAGCACAGTGAGCATCCTCCCACTAGCACCAGCTCAGGGCAAGCACAATGAGCATCCTCCCACCAACACCAGCTCAGCACCAGCACAATGAGCATCCTCCCTCTAGCACCAGCTCAGCACCAGCACAATGAGCATCCTCCCACTAGTACCAGCTCACTTTCACTCACCAGCTGTGGGATTGCTCTCAGCACATTCTGGACAAAACCATTCTTCCACTGGGACGGTGTGAAGGGCAGGAGTGAGACAGTCCAAGTGATACCTGGAACAAAAGAGTGACAGCCTGGATCAGCAAATACTCACAGCGCAGACCAGTTGTACATGTGGCATGTAGACATGATAGAGCTAAACGATTCATGAAGTAGCAGTGAATACTTCCCAGCTGGTCAGCAACCCCCAAACAGAAATAGGCACAAAATGCTGAAATAACTCAACGGGACAGGCAGCATCTCTGACCCTTCTTCAGGGTCTCGACCCGAAACGTCACGCATGCCTTCTCTCCAGAGATGCTGCCTGTCCCGCTGAGTTACTCCAGCATTTTGTGTCTACCTTTGATTTAAGCCAGCATGTGCAGTTCCTTCCTACCCAAACAGAAATAGCTCATTTACAACTTAAGATGAGATTTGTCGGCAAGATCTGCCTCTCTGCACAGTCACAAGCCACACTAATTGTGTAGCAGCATGGAGTGATGTGTCATGTCATCCTCCTAACTGAATACAGGAAGGAGCTGGATGAACTGAATGGCCTCATCTGTTCTGACATTGCTTGTATATATGGTGAACTCTTCAGAAGCAGTGAGTAAAGGTTCCAAGCTTTGTCATATTTAAAACACACAATCTGTTTCAAAATCTGTAAAGTTGCTGACTCCATGTTTTGTGTGTTTTGTACTGGAGCCGAAACCCCCATTCAACCTGTACCTTGATTAAAGACCAACTCCTTCCCTCAGTTTATCTTTATACTTTAGTACTTCATCACGTCATTAATTGCCCTCAATATGCACAACACGTCAAGATATGAATCAACATTTACAATGCTTGAACATTTTTTACATCACTTTATTTTGAACCTCTAAATGTCAAACATGAGGAAATAGATCAGATGGGGCATCTTGCTTGGCATGAATGAGTTGGGCCGAAGGGCCAGTTTCTGTACTGTATGACTCTATCTGTAACAGATTTGTGGACCAGTGACCTGGGCTCAGGCCCAGCAAAGAGCTAGCACGGCTAAATGGGCCAAATGGGCAGTATATGGCAATGGTTCCATAGCAACTACCGACAGTGTTCCGTGTGATGGGATTCCACTCCTCTGCACTTACATCGTCACAGTCATGGAAATAAGTGCTTGGACAGAACCTTATGCCAGCACATGGTTCCATCATGGCAGCATCTTTTTTCAGATGGTCAGTCAATGTCTCAGTGTCAAGGAAGGTCGGAGCACCACCCCATGTCCAGCAAAGAATGCTTACTGTCCTGGTTGGTAGCAAACTAGCAACAGAGCTGTGCTAAATGGGCCATTACATTATGGTTGGTTTGTTCCTGGCCTCTCAGGCCCGATCTTGCATTCTGCCCTTTTTGTCTTCAGTCACAAACAAGATTGATTAGTTGAGAAATTGAAATAAAAGGCAACCAATATCGTCAAAGACCCGCACTGTCCTGACCACGCTCTCGTCTCACTGCTACTGTTGGTACAGGAGCCTGGAAACCGTGACCTCCAGATTCAAGGACAGCTTCTTCCCAATCAACGACAGACCCAGAACAATGCACAACACTAACCTCTGCAACTGTGGACTGTGTCTCTGGTGGCACTGGACTATGGGACTGCCGACAGGTACTATTATGGTTACCTAGTATTAGTTATTAGTTTATTGTATACTTATCTCTGTGTCATTGTGTTAATGGGCCTGGCAACATTGTACATATGACAAGCTTTGACTCTTGCCTCTTGCTAGTTTGTCACTACAGAGTACATAGATTAATGTGTTTTAATTAATTAACAGACTTCCTCAGAAACTGAAGGCTAACACAAGTCAGGCAAGTTTGACGAAAGATACTGAGCATGATCAACCATGTGTTGCTTGGTAAC
Organism: Leucoraja erinaceus; assembly: GCF_028641065.1. NCBI lineage: Eukaryota > Metazoa > Chordata > Chondrichthyes > Rajiformes > Rajidae > Leucoraja > Leucoraja erinaceus. Next base: position 444,393 of record NC_073394.1, read on the forward strand.
TCAGTGACTGCATTGGGCAGTTCAATTTTAAACAAAGCACAACCCCACATTAAAGAGTAAAGATAAGGTGACTGATGGAGCAGATTCTCTGCCCTCTCCACATCCCAAAGCATTTTACCGCCCATGAAATGAACCCTTTCTAGCAATCTAAGAAATGGAACAGCCAAACTGTGTCCAGCAAGCTCCTGTAAACCACATCATGGGAACAGCATGGAAGGCCATTCAACCCATCATCTCTACCAGCTCTATGTAAAAACAATCCTTTTCCGCTTTCCATATCCTTTCAGATATTTATCCAGTTTGTTTTGGAACACTGGACCTCAGCCAATGGAGATGGAGTATTCCCAACTCCATCTATCCTGTGTGGACAGACATTTTTGTTCTATGCTCCCTGATTGATGCACCTTCCGTCAATGGGAACAGTTCCTCTCTATGTCTATCCTCCTGCATTTAAATCCCTCTCAACTGTTCCTCTTCCAAGGAAACTGATTGCAACTCCATATCCACATCATTCAGTTGCTTGTCCCTGGAATGAGTCAATCTCTCCGGCACCCTCCCTAAAGTCTTTGAATCTTTCCGACAGTGCATGGCCCAGAATTAGACACAGTATTCCAGGTTTGGACAAGCCAATGTTCTTCAAAGGACTACTGTGACTTCCTTGCTCTAGTGCCCCAAACAGAAAGCCTCAGATGCCTGTTGCTTCTTAAACCACTTTCCTCACCCACTTTCAACATAGTATGCGCATATGGGGTTCACCTCCCTCGACATTCTGCATCATCTGAAAGCTTAGAAATTATGGCCAAGTACAAATTATTAAGAAAATTACTGTTCCTTGCACCAATCTGTGGGAACTCAGGGAAAGGTAGGAAATGGGCAGACGTGGAACAACCTTTCAGTAACCGACTTCACACCATTGTAAGTTTGTGTGTTCAGAATACTGGGCTTGAAAAGCAAAGTTCCTCACCTCACACTGAGTGAGATGTTCTATGATCCTTTACTATGAGCATTTATTGATCAACCTTGACACGCCACCATTATAATCTTCTCTCCAGTCTAATGAGACAATCTTTCACCACTACTCTCTCATCCCTGTACAGTGTTAGTTCTCTATCCACTGGTAACTACATAGCAACGTGATACTGACCAGGGCATTGGTTGTTATGAAGCTGGTTTGGGGTTAAATATAATCCACAAACAAGCTGTGTTAATTCTCAGGCAAAGCAATAGACAATAGACAATAGGTGCAGGAGTAGGCCATTTGGCCCTTCGAGCCAGCACCCGCCATTCAATGTGATCACGGCTGATCATCCACAATCAGTACCCCGTTCCTGCTTTCTCGTCAAATCCCCTGACTCCGCTATCTTTAAGAGCTCTATCTAACTCTTGACAGCATCCAGAGAATTGGCCTCAATGCCTTATTTCATTCTATCCACATATGACAGTCCCGCCATCCTGGCAATTAACCTCGTGAACCTACGCTGCACTCCCTCAAAAGCACAAAGCACTGGAGGATTCCAGTGGGTCAGGCAGCACCTGTGGAGTGAATGCACAGATGACATTTCGAGTCGGGTTAGGACTGAGAAGGCTTCCGACCTGAAACGTTATCTGTCCATTTCCCTCCACAAATGTTACGTGCCTGCTCAGTTCCTCTAGTACTTTGTTTTTTGTTCAAGATTCTAACATCTACAGTTCCTGTGTCTCTCCACACTGTGTTAAATCTCAACTGAAGCTAAAGAACAGCACAGTTTTGTTGTGAATAAGTGCCGATCCAGTTGAAACATGGTATTCAGTTCTGGCCTTTGCACATTGGGAGGGACTGGCAGATTCACCAGGATGGCACTGGAGTAATCAGCGTTAAACTGTCAGGGTTAAGCACCTTGTACGGAGTTAAGGAATGGTCTAATCATGTACGGGTTGAAACATGTGGCCAGTGATTCATAGGGACATGTCGACAGCAGGGTCCCTGCACATCAGCCCGCCTCTCATGTGGTGTGAGGAAGACAGGGAACTGCTGCAGCTCAACCTGCTCCTGCTCCACTGCTGGACCCCAGGCCTGGCTGGGGTGGGGCACAGCATCAGCCCCTCGCCTTTACACCAGAGGCACCAGCGAGACACCAGCCTTTAAACAGGGAACGGGACCTTTGTGTGCACTTTTCTAATTCATCTTTAAACTGTGATTCAAGCAAAGAGTTCAAGCTCTTTGTTTATGTTCATTATTTATATCCACTTGAACTATCAAACAGCCATGGGGCTCTCTGGGAACAGGGTCTGGATCCACCTTGTGAGGCCCAGTTGCGAACATCTCCACTGGCGGGATCACTCCAGCAGGTGGACCACTCCAGCAGGTGTACACCAGCAGGTGGACCACTCCAGCAGGTGTACACCAGCAGGTGGACCACTCCAGCAGGTGTACACCAGCAGGTGGACCATTCCAGCAGGTGGACCACTCCAGCAGGTGCAGCCCTAGGAACAGCGAGGGGAGGGCAGCATGGTGGGCAAACACAGGCCGTATTCAGTTTGACCCAGCCCAATGTGCTGACATTAACTACCGAAGCTGTGAATGGTACAGCCCTGGGGTGAGTGGTAGAACAGAGGGACTGAGGAGTACAAGCACATAGTTCCATGAAGATGGTATCATTGGTAGATATGGTGGTGATGAAGGCTTCTAGCTCACTGGCCTTCATCAGTGAGGGCACTGGCTATCGAGGTTGGAACATTATCTCACAGTTGCACTAGAAGTTGGTGAGGCCATGTTTTGAGTTGTGTTTAGTTGTGGTCACTCTGTTATAGATAGGATGGATGGTGTTAAACTGGAAAGAGTGCAGAGAATATTTACAATGATGTTGCCTGGACTCTAGGGCTTGAGTTAGGGAGAGGTTGGGCAGACTAAGACTTAATTCCTTGGAGCACAGGAGACCGAGGGGTGTTTTTATACAGGTAATCATGTGGGGCATAGACAGTGTGGAGACCCGGGGCTGGGAAATCAGGAACTAGAGGGCATTGGTGTAAAGCCAGGGGGGAGAGATTGAGCAGAAAACCAAGGGGCAACGTTTTCACACAGTTACAATAATAGACGGGGTGGCACCTTTAAAACAACACTTGGATGGTACATGGATAGGAGAGGTCGAGAGGGACATGGGGGCAAATGGGACTAGCTTAGACAGGATATCTTGGTCAGCATGGACAAGTTGGGCTGAAGGGCCTGTTTCCATGCTGTGTGTCTATGACAGCTGATACATTAGATTTCAACTATTCCTTTCTATAGAAAAATACAGAACGAAAATAAGGGCCCTGAAAAATTTCACAGAAGTCTCAAACTCTCTCGCTGGCCCAAAAAGCTGTCCAATAGGAAATGTCACAGTGGAAATGGATTGACTTTAGTTTGGAGAAGTTGTGGAGTGCATGCCAGTCAATCATGTTCAGATAACAAACATGATTTTACTGGCTGGCTGGAAATGTAAAGGCCAGAACTGTGTACTGATGGTTCCTGTTGATACTATATTTCGTAATTCTGTGGACTGGGCAGCAAGCTACGGTGCAGCGTGCATTCAGGCTTGGCCTTACTATAGCAGAGCAGTTTGTGGGGCTGTTGTGGACAACTGCTCACTGGGTGAGAGCATCAGCTGATGATATTTACAGGCCCAGGTATTCTGCTCCTGCTTTACTACCACAGGCTCATTTCGTTCATTTGTAAGCAAGCAGCTCTGTACACATCAGCACAGCAGCCAGCTGCTGTGACAGCTCGAGATGAGCAGACATTGCCTTTCGCACTCACCCCTGTAGCTTGGGAGAAGGAGCTGAGGTTGACATCAGTGGAGTGCCTTTGGCCACCTCCCTCGGGTCTTTGGCTGCTTCTTTTAGGTGCAGTTCAGCCGTGTTCCAACTGAACGGTGGAGCAGGCTCAGGGGGCTGAGTGGCAGATACGGAGGAAAAGCCAGACGATCAGCTGACTGATCAGCTCCTCCACGTGTGGTCATCTTGTCGGCAGGAAGCCCACGACTATCCAGCTCTAAAGAGAAAGACATTGCTGACAGCCCCGACTCCCACTCATCTCCTATTATCAGACATTCTTGTAAATACCAGCACTGAATCACTGTTTAGACACCCCACTGTAATGCTACCATGTTAAACAACATTCTCATTCATCTGCAGTATTTTGCCAACTCGCTAATGTTCTGTGACCAAACAGCAAAATACAGAATTCTGCAACATCCCAATACCCATAATACAACAATGATACTTTTTTGTTCTATTTTCCAGTATACTGCCTATTATAAACAACCCAGCACGAAGATCACCTTAACCACGTGTCAATGCTGCTGCCTAGTAAAGCATGTGAATCAATGCTAGAAGGGGCAGAGAGTCATACAGCACAGAAACAGGTCCTTCAGCACAACCTCTATTTGTCTGCATCTGGTTCACTTCACTCCAATCATTTCCTGTCCATGTACCAATACAAATGTCTTTGAAATGACGTTATTGTACCTGCCTTTACCACTTCATCCATAGACTCACCACCTTCTACAATGGGAAAAGTTACCCCTCGGGTTCCAATTATTCTTCCCCTCTCACCTTAGACAAAGGCACTCTAGTTTTTGACTCCCCTACTCTAGGGGAAGGACCAGTTGATTACCTTATCCATGTCATAAGAGTGATACAGTGCGAAAACAGACCCTTCATCCCAACTTGCCTTCACCAACCAACATGCCCCATCTACACTAGTCCCACTATCCTGCGTTTGGCTCATATCCCTCTCAACCTGCCCAGAAAAGGGAAGTACAACGAGATCTGCGTGTCACTGAAAGTCAGCATGCAGGTACAGTGAAGCATGCAGGTATAGTGAAGCATGCAGGTACAGTGAAGCATGCAGGTATAGTGAAGCATGCAGGTATAGTGAAGCATGCAGGTATAGTGAAGCATGCAGGTATAGTGAAGCATGCAGGTACAGTGAAGCATGCAGGTATAGTGAAGCATGCAGGTATAGTGAAGCATGCAGGTATAGTGAAGCATGCAGGTATAGTGAAGCATGCAGGTATAGTGGAGCATGAAGGGAGAAGGCAGGAAAATGGGGTTAGGAGGGAGAGATAGATCAGACATGATTGAATGGCGTAGTAGACTTGATGGGCCAAATGGCCTAAATCTGCTCCTATCGCTTATGACATGACTTATGACGGCCGTGTTCTATAATACCATCATCACACTCAACACGGCCCTGTTCTACAACACTCAGCATAGCCCGACTATTTGCTGTGCAAGTCCTGCCTTGCTTTCTTTTACTAATATGCATTGACATATGAAACTATTGAAACTGGATAGAAAATTGGCTTTATGGAAGGATGCAGAGGGTGACGGTGGAAGGTTGCTTCTCGGACTGGAGATCTGTGACCAGTGGTGTGCTTCGGGGTTTGGCGCTGGGCCCGTTACTGCTTGCCATCTCTATCAATGATTTGGATGACAAACATGGTAAGATTAATGAGGAAATATTAAATAGATAGAACCACTTGGATAGTGACTTTTATATAAGCTAGATAATTTGCAAAAGAAAAGCTTAAAGTTTTCCTGAACTGAAATAAAGTGCAAACAGACAGATACACACAGGCAAAGATGAATCAAAACATGGAGGCCTGAACCTGAATCTGCTTAGCTTAGGTTTATTGCTGAGGCACTGGAGGAAATTGTATTTGATATGACTTTGTGTTGAAGAATAGATAACTGAAAAGGGGCCTCTTCTTAGGCCAGAGGTCAGTTTTTCTTTTCTTTGTGGACATTCTTGAGCTGTGAGGTTTGTGCTTAGTTTGAGATAATAGGCCCTGTAGTTAGCCTTGGCTATGTTGAATTAGGATGGATGTGAGGGGAGTATTTGTAAAAGACCTTGTAGAGAGATTGGAAATACAGCTCCCAGAGATAGCAGGAAAAGGGGAGGCTGTAAGTTAAGCTGTATGAAGTATGTAAGATAAGTGAATCCTGGAACCAAACACTAATTAAGTAAGTTGACAGATTTACGACCAATGTATCCTTGGTTGGGATGTGAATGGGTTTTGAACTTAGAAACTGTAATTCAGCAAACTTATATAATTAATGTTTTAAGGACATAGGTAAAAGTATTTCAAACTGTGAAATTGTAGTAAAACAAATTATGAAATGTATGGCCTTAGTAGAAAGGTACACTTTAGGCATAGAAATGGTTTAGATTTATATAAATATCTTTCTTCTTGGTATGGGAAGTGTGTATGACTTCCGTGTGATCATTGTATGTATCTTATATTTTGAGGAGTGGTCTTTCATAAGAGCCTACTGGGGTTTTGCTGTGTTGAAATAAAATAATTCTAAGTAAAGTTATAACACAGGCAAACAAAGGTTGTAAGATGAGGCCGGGAAGGGGGATCATGTGACTAATGTTGTAAATCACCAGAAGGACTCAGATGATTGGTTACTAGCTTGTCATACCCTCTGTATCTGAAATGTCTAATACCTATATAAATGCCATGAGTTTGTATCAAAGTTACTCCTCTCTGGACCCGCCCCAGAGCATCAGCTCTGTGTTGGAAGGTTCGAGAGACTAGTCTCAGCTAAATAAATAATTGATTTTAACAGCAACAAGTTTGAGTCAAGGTGACTTTAGATTGACAGAACTCAGTTTAACATTAGCAAGTTTCCATATAATACATAAGTGGGTGGTTTTGCAGGTACTGAAGATAGTTGTGCAAAATTACAGCAGGATCTTGATCAATTAGCCAAGTGGGCTGAGGAATGGTTGATGGAATGTAATGCAGAAAAATGTGAGGTGTTGCATTTTAAGAAGTCTAATATGGGCAGGACTTACACAATGAATGGTAGGGCTCTGAGTAGTGTTGTAGAGTTATATAAGTTATATAGGATGTTGGTGAGGCCACATTTAAGAGTATTATGTTCAGTTCTGGGCACTGTATAATAGGAAAAATGTTGTCAAGCTGGAAAGGGTACAGAGAAGATTTACGAGGATGTTGCCAGGACTAGATGGTCTGAGCTATAGGGAGAGGTTGCGTAGCCTGGGACTATTCCTTGGAGCGTAGGAGGATGAGGGGTGATCCTATAGGGGTGTATAAGATCATGAGAGGAATAGCTTGAGTAGATGCACCAAGTCTCTTGCCCAGAATTAAGGACCAGAGGGCAGAGGTTTAAGATGAAGGGGAAATGATTCGATAGGAATCTGAGTGGTAACTTTTTCAGACAAAGGGTGGTGGATGTATGGAACAAGCTGTCAGAGGATGTAATTGAGGCAAGCACTATCCCAACATTTAAGAAACAGGTACATTGATAGAACAGGTTTGGAATGATATGGACCAAATGCTAGCAGGTGGGACACGTGTAGCTGGGACATGTTGGCCATTGTGGGACTGTTTCCACACTGTATCACTCTATACCACAACTACATGGGCAGTAACAAGTTATCCAGACCAATAGTGCAGCACTATACAGATGGGGCAATCCGTTGAATGCCTGATCATTATTTCACACAGCAACAAAACAGTGCAACATGGCCATATGCACATCTGCTGCAATGCAAACCTATCAGTAGTGCTTCATTGTAAACAATTGTCAGATATCCTGAAAGGATATAAAGGCAGTACTAAGCACAAACCTTTCCAGACACATTTGTCTTTGTGTCATCATTTGTATTAAACCTTTACTATAAACTAGAAAAGCATTTTAATAAATCTAATCAGAGAATTTTCATGTTTCAGTTCCATTGTTTTGGCTTCAAACCCCAAGATTGAACTATTGTCAGCCCACATCACCGCTGTAGAGGCACAGGGGCACACAACACGCTAACAGGCTCTTCGGCCCAACTTGTCCATGCTGACCAAGATGCACCATCTAAACTAGTCCCAGTCACCCACATTTCACCAATATGCCTCTAAATGTATTGACATGACTATTTATGTACCTCAACTGGCAGCTCGTTCCATATATCCCCGTGTCTCTCAGATTCCTATTAAATCTTTCCCCTCTTACCATAGACCGATAGTTCTTGACTTCTCTACCCTGGTAAAAGAGTCTGCATTCATCATATCTATTCCCCTAGTGATCTTATTCACCTCTGTAAGATCACCCCTCATCCTTCTGGGCACCAAGCAATAAAGTCCCAACATTTACAGTAATCCCAAGGTGAATGCAGGAACACATCTCATCCATCGTATTGGCCTTTCTTAACTTCACCAAGTCTTCAACCAAGGGAGAATGGAAAACTCTCTCAAACTGAAGCCAGCATCGTATGCAGACAAGACTCGCATCTGTTCACGCTCTATTGTACCAGCACTGCCTAAAGCTGACTGAGGGAAAGCATGATTCATGATTGAATCCTCACGCCTGGCACGCAGCTCGTGAAGTAGCATTGATCCACCCCCTTTCTATCCACCCCCCCATTTCCCCAGGCCCGCAACCTTGGCATGATCTTTGATTCCACCCTCTCCCTTGAGCCTCACATCCGCCATGTCATTAAAACCTCCTTCTTTCATCTCCGCAACATCGCCAAACTCAGACCCTCTCTCACACCTCCCGCTGCTGAAAGACTCATTCATGCCTTCATCTCCTCCCGACTGGACTACTGCAACTCACTTCTCCTTGGCATCAGCTCCACCTACATCAACCGACTCCAACTCGTCCAGAACGCAGCCGCCCGACTCGTCACCCACACCAAATCCTGGCATCACATCACTCCAGTCCTCAAACAACTTCACTGGCTTCCCATCTCCCACCGGATCAACTACAAAATCCTGATCCTACAAAGCCCTCTACCATCTGGCCCCCCCATATCTCACTGACCTCCTCTCCCCCTACCAACCCTCACGGTCCCTCAGATCCACATCAGCCGGTCTCCTCTCCATCCATAAGTCCAACCTCCGCAGTTTTGGGGACAGAGCCTTCTCCAGGGCAGCTCCCAGGCTCTGGAACTCCCTCCCCCAACTGATCCGCAATTCCGTGTCCCTCACCATCTTCCAGTCCCGCCTCAAGACCCATCTCTTCACCTCTGCCTATCCTTAGCCCCACATCCCCCTCCCTTTTCATCTGTGCATTAATTGCCTCATATTGTGTTTTGTATTGAATTCTGTCTTTAATTTGTGTACTAGTCATGTCTCTACTATTTATTTCATTCCCCTTACATGTTTTTCCTCTACCTGCTAAATTTTTGTAAGGTGTCCTTGAGACTCTTGAAAGGCGCCCATAAATAAGATTTATTATTATTATTATTATCTGAGGGACAGGGACAACCTCCAATACAGACGTCAAAGCTCCCTGCTCGATCCTTCAACTACATCCACAGTGATGGCATCAGTGCCCTCTTGCAGCAAACAGCCCCAGGACTGAAACATTGACCATGCTCAACCTGCTCTGATGAGCCTGCCTGAAACCCAACTCCCAAAACAAGTACTCTGTTTTGTTCTGCTGTCTCAAAAATGTTGCACTTTAAGGATGTTTCTCAAAGGCTTCTACACAAAAGGATTATGTCCGCACCAACTCATTGAACCCTCTGGCCAAGGGATACAGTGCCCGTGGGAGAAGCATCCAGGAGGTTCTGAACCCCAACAGGTCTCAACAATGGGAGCACACAGAGGGGGAAGTACAAACAGTAGATTGAGCACTCCGTTTCCTCATCAAGCACCATCTGTACCACTGGGGCAGCCTGGAGATTTGACATTGACCTCATTGGTCATCTCAGAACTGATAGAAGCAAGTCACACTAGACTACAAGATGCCTACGTAAACAGATCAGGCTGCCATTACTCCTCTCCCCACCACAGCCATTCCACTGTGACCAGCACAGAATAGTAACAGCACGACTAGTTTACATGCCAGCTTCCTGTCTAAATGTGGCCAAACAAATTTATCATGGAAATAGGACAGAGTGCAATGTTCAATATGGGTGCACATTACATGAGAGGAGACTTGTACAAATCACTGCCACCCCACCACAAACCCACACTGCACTGGCCTCAATGTGCATTGTGTAACTCAGTGGCTAACAGTCAGTCATCCATTAGAAATTGCTTGTGCATGCACAACTCAGACATAGACTTCCCTTCTTGCTGCAACGAGGTCAAGTCAAGTCTGATGTCAGCATTTTAAATGGAGAACTATGTAATCTGTCTGCATGAGTATTCCATGCAATGGTGCAGGGTCTGCACAGTGTTGCATGCAATGCTGCAGGGTCAGGCTGCAACAGCATTGCTTCCACCCCTTGCTCCCTTCTCATTGTATCCCCTGGTGCACTAGGGTAGCATAATGAGCAAAACGCTGCTGGAGGAACTCAGTAACTCAGGCAACATCCATGGAGGGAGATGGACAGATTCCTCCTCGTCCCTCTTTATCAAACACCCTTTGTCTCCATTTCATTTCTAGCCATTCCACCATCACCCTCCACCCCCCCCCCCTCACCTGTATCCACCTATCACATGGCAGGCTTGCCACCACCACCTGCCCCCCACCTCTCTTTTTCAGCTTTCCCCCTCTCTCCTTCATGTCCCGACCCGAGATGTTGTCTGTCCATTTCTCTCCACAGACGCTGTCTGACCCGATCAGTTCCTTGTTATTTTGCTTAAGATTGCAACATCTGTAGACTTTGGTGTGGCCATGTTAAAGACACATGCTTGTGTTTGTAAGGGGTTACACTACCTGAACATTTCAACATGAAGAGGATTTCAATGATCAGTTGATCAACCAGAATTAGAACTAATCAGACATATGCCTGCCTATAATTCAGCTACGTTTCCATACTCTGGTCCCGATGAGATCCCCATCCGTCCCCCTGCAAACCTTGTCCAAGGCCCTGTGATGAAACATACAGGGCCCTGCATTCACTAACCTCCATACAACTGTCTCCACAGAGAGGATTTCAGTTCAATCAAGATAATGTTAGTTGGAGCAAAAATCGAACTGCTGGAAGAACTTAGCAGGTCAGTTAGCATTAGGGGCGGGAAATGGACAGTCAATATTTCACTCGAGGCCCTTCATCTGGAATCAGAGACCAGATACAAAATGCCGACTGTCCTTTTCCATTCACAGATGTTGATCCACTGAGATCTTCCAGCAGTTTGATGTTTGCTCCAAATGCCAGCATCTGCAGTCCTTTGTGTGGCGATAATGTTAATCAGACACTTCATAGATTGTGCTTCAATTGCTACTTTACAGAATGAATACTTTGATGTTGGAGCCCACATGCAGATTTACTGCTGATACTACCAATACTCCACTGAAAACTACAACATGATTTGAGGAATTATTATAGTGAACACTGTCATTATCCCGAAGAGAAACAGCCAACTGATGGTAGAACCTGCAGACTCCCGGGGAGTGGACAGTCAGGGTGAAAGCAGAACAGGAATAGGTGGGGCCTCGTATCACAATGTGTTTAAAGAAACTATAAACTTGAGCTTCAGACCTGGAATATTAACTGTAATGTTGCAGTTACATGTATGGGATAAGTCAAATGATAGTTATTATCATTTAATATCTTGGAAACTTCAAATATTAAAGACACAGTGCTGGAGTAACTCAGGGGGTCAGGCAGCATAAAAACATAGAAAACAGCTGCAGGAGGAGGCCATTCGGCCCTTCGAGCCAGCACCACCATTCATTGTGACCATGGCTGATCGTCCCCAATCAATAACCCGTGCCTGCCTTCTCCCCACATCCCTTGTCTCCACTAGCCCCTAGAGCTCTATCTATCTCGCTCTTAAATCCATCCAGTGACTTGGCCTCCACTGCCCTCTGTGGCAGGGAATTCCATAAATTCACAACTCTCTGGGTGAAAAACGTTTTTTCTCACCTCAGTCTTAAATGACCCTCCCTTTATTCTAAGCATCTCTGGAGAACATGGATGGGTGACGTTTCCACCAACATCCCTTCCTCTAGCTTCACAATTCACAACTCTTCAATCATTTTGTCCCACACTTTGTCCTTTGCCCTAGCTATCTGCCTATCAACCCCCCCCCCTCCCTCACCACTGTGCAGCTATTATCTGCTAAACTTCGTCCTTCCAGCTCTCTCCTCCCCCCTGCTCCCCCACATCTGGTTTGATGAAGGGTCTCGACCCGAAACGCCTGACCCGCTGAGTTACTCCAGCACTCTGTGAAACGTCACCTATCCATGTTCTCCACAGATGCTGCCTGACCCGCTGAGTTACTCCAGCACTCTGTGAAACGTCACCTATCCATGTTCTCCACAGATGCTGCCTGACCCACTGAGTTACTCTAGCACTTTTTTACTCCAGCTATTTTTATAAACCAGCACCTGCAGTTCCTTGTTTCAACATCAATGGCAACTGTGTCTGAAGCCTATTATTACTGCAGTGAATTATAAGCAGGAACGTAGGCAATTGCCCGATAAAACACACTCACTACTTGAGGCAGAAGTGATGCCGTTCTCATATTGGCCAAAGGATCAGAGACCAGTGAGAGAAATGGGTCCCAGGGACCATCGACTAAAAGCTGCTCTCAACAGTGCTAAACTTTGGATAAACAATTGACATCAGATGGGCACAGTAATGAAAGCAATTGTCTACGTCTCCACACAGCGTTAGATTAGCTCCACATCCAGCTGGTTACATACCCCGCATCACAACCATCACAGAGGAGAAGGCTATCTTCCCGGTCACTCCGTCCACACACCTCACAGTTTGTCACGTCCTCTTGCCCCTCTTCATTGTCTTTGTTAGGGTTCAGTACTGGAAGCTTCAAAAGAAATTGAAGGTTTTAGTAATCATATATCTGACAGACTTATTATACCTCAAGGGTGGCACAGTGGAGCAGCGGTAGAGTTTTTTTGGCCTTCCATCACAGCAATGTAATGGATGTTTATGTAAATTATGTTGTGTCTCGGGTCTATTTAACTTTCTGGTGCTTTCCCCACAGTGGAAAGCTTTGATTCTGCTGTGGGGGGACGTTTGTGAACTCTAAAATGTGGTGTGTCCATTTTATTCATTTTTATTTTTTAACCTACTTCTATGGTTTGTAATGGAACTTATTATTTAATTTATGTAAAGCACTTTGGGGTCAATGCAAATTGACTAAAAATGTGCTATATAAATAAACTTACTTTACTTTACTTTACTTTACTACCTTACAGCGCTGGAGATCCAGGTTCCATCCCGACTATGGGCGTTGTCTGTACTCCGTTTGTACGTTCTCCCCGTGACCTGCGTGGGTTTTATCTAAGATCTTCAGTTTCCTCCCACACTCCAAGGACGTACAGGTTTGTAGGTTAATTGTCTTGGTAAATGTAAAAAAACTGTCCCAAGTGTGTGTAGGATAGTGTTAATATGCGGGGATCTCTGGTCGGCCGAAGGGCCTCTCTCCGCGCTGCATCTCTAAACAAAATTACACTAAACTCATGTGCTGCACAGATCAGCTGTCAAAGGGGCGAGGTTGTGAAGCCACAGTGTGGGAGGGACATCAGATTCATTTGTAAAAATAACATTCTATTACAGCAAGGACAGAATGCTAAACTAGTGTTAGCCAGAGCTGTATACATGTGCATGCCTGGTTCAGACAGGGTCACATGCCAGCCTCTCCTGACTGTAACCAAGATTCATTCATGTGTACTGTTCCCAACACCACCGTGACAAACAGAATGTTTACCAAGCAGAACTGAATGAGGAAAAATAGTAATCGCTTCTCTATTGATGCAATAAGCAGTTAGCATACTGTTATATTCCGGACGGCAGAATGAATAACAACTTACACGCAGGTTGCCTGGATCACGAGAGAGATTTATTACCCATCATTCCCTGCTTAAATTGAACACCAACTCATTAACATACACATGAATATGTATGAACACATAGCACTGCTCTCCTTTAAATCTAAGTACTCAGTTACAATTTTGTTGCTGTGATACTTGATTTAAACCAGTATATATAAAATCTTAAATGATAAACATAATATATTTATTTTACATATCTACACATTTTTGTTCTACTTGTGCAGTGATTTATTTAACTTACAAACCTAACCTGGCTACGGGTTTACGCATCCTGCCTGATCGTCTAACAGTAACAGGTGTAAGAGGTTTAGGTGTTGACTCAACTGTAGGCTTGCTTGGCTCTGTTTTAGTACCCTGACTTTGACCAGAGGAATCTGTTTCATTGTCTGCACTAACTGAACTTTGTGCTTCAATCACAGTGGTCTCTTCCAACTCGGCTTCAGATAAAAACTCAGGATTAGGACTTCATGCTCAGTTTTTGGTTCATCTTTGGCAGGACTCATTTGATCAACATGAACACTTTTGATCCAATCTCTAACTTCAACTAGGTATCTTTTTGTTCCACACACTTCCACTATTTTCCCAACATCCCATTTGTCTCGACTGGACTTGTTGGGAGGACTGAGAACATGAACCTGTTCATCTGGCTTGATGTAGCTCTCCTTTTTGTGGGAGTCAAAATGGCGTTTTTGACTTAACTGTTTTTGCTCAACTATCAAGGCCAAATTCGGTTGAACTAGACCTATTCTTAGCCTTCTCTTCATCAACAGTTCTGCAGGTGAGTAACCTGTTTTTGTGTGTTGTGTGGTTCTGTACTTCAGCAAGAAACTAGCCAAACGATGTTTCATGCTGAGCTTTGAACTACCCTGCAAAACCTGTTTCTTGAGAGCGTGTTTGACAATTCTAATAGACCTTTCCGCCTCCCCGTTAGAGACTCGACAGTATGGAGGAACAAGCGTGTGTTTTACACCCTTCTGCTGCATGAACTCTTTGAACCGTTCTGAACGAAACTGAGGCCCGTTATCAGAAACAGGTTCTTCCGGTAAACCATGGCATGCAAAAATTGATCTCAACTCATCTATGGTACACTCAGTAGTAGTGCTTGACCCCATATGCTTAACCTCAATCCATTTGGAATGATCATCTACTAGTACCAGAAAGTGATCATTACCCTTTTCACAAACATCTACATGAACTCTGTGAAAAAGTCTACTTGGCCATGACCAGGGTTGCAGTGGTGTTTTTGGTGGTTTACTCCGGCAATTTTGGCAGACGCTACATTTGCTCACCAGTGACTCGATGTCAGCGTCAATACCAGGCCAATACACACAACTTCCGGCAATTGACTCCATGCTTACTATGCCTGGATGTTTGGTATGAAGTTCATTCATGATTTTGTTTCTCAAAGACTCTGGTACAACCACGCTGTAACCCCACTTAATGCATCCCTGCTCACATGATAATTCATGGCGTCGATTATGGAAAGGTTTCAGCTCTGAGTTCAGAATTCAGTTCAATCCACTATCGATTTCAGTCCATCCGTTCAATGTCTGTTCATAGACCCACTTCAGCTCATTGTTTTTCTCTGTTTCTGCTGCAATTTCTGCTGCACTCACTGGAAAGTCTTCATCTACAACTTGCAGTGTGTAGATTGAGTTCTCACTTCCCCTGTCAGAGTTCTCATGGGGCAACCGGGACAACGCATCTGCAATTGCGTTGCATTTGGAGCTTCTGTACTCAACCTTGTAGTCATACTGGGACAGTAAAATTGCCCAGCGCTGCATCCTTGATGCTGCCATGGAATGTATAGCTGACTTGGGACCCAGTATCACTACTAGTGGCTTGTGATCAGTCAATAGGGTGAATGGTCTGCCGAGACGAAACTGATGGAATGTCTTGATTCTGAACACGATACTGAGTGGTTCCTTTTCTATCTGCGCATTGTTGCGTTCACTCGATGATAGGGTGCGGGATGCAAAAGCAATAGGCTTTTCCTGACCGTCATTCATTACATGGGAGATCACTGCACCTACACCATAACTTGAAGCATCACAAGCAAGTTTCATCTCGCGTGTTGTATCGTAGTGAACAAGGAGTTTGTCACTTGTCAAGTCTTCCTTGCAGATGTCAAATGCACATTGCTGTTCCTTTCCCCACGTCCATTTCACATCTTTTTGTAGCAGATGATGTAGTGGCTTTAGCACAGTTGCTAAATCTGGAAGGAATCGTGCAAAGAACTGCACCATCCCAAGGAATGATCGTAGCTATGACACATTGTTGGGTTTTGGCATCTACATTGTCCAAGGTAGACCACCTGTGACTGCGCAAATGCACATTTACTTTGTCGCAGTTTGACATTGTGGCAGTTCAGTCGTGTGAGAACTTCCTCTAGGATTTCCAGATGTTCTACCATGCCCTCTGTGAATATCAGTAGGTCATACTGGTTGCACACACAGTGCGGAATACCTTGTAATATTTTGTCCATGATAGACTGAAAAAATTTCAGCGACGATTTCACACCATAGGGCAGCTTTGGATATGATTACAAGCCCTTATGTGTGTTGAAAGTCAAGTACTGCTGACTTTCCTTGTCAACATTGAGTTGGGCGCAAGTGTGAGACAAATCCAGTTTAGTGAAGACTCTTGCTCCGCTAAGTTCTGCGTACAGATCTTACGAGGTTGGTAACGGATATTATTCATCATCAACGGCTTGGTTGATTGTGACTTTGTAGTCACCACATAGTCGAACAGTTTTGCCGGCCTTGGGTACGGCCACAATTGGCTTTGCCCAGTTACTCTGGTCTGTCTTCACGTGTACTCCATTACACTCTAATCTGTCAAGTTCTACCTCCACTTGTTGCTTTAGTGCATATGGTACAGGTCTTGGTCGACAATACACAAGTCTCACATCTTGCTTAAGTCGAATGTGTGCAGAATACCCTATTATTCCTGGGTAACTATCGGCAAAAATCTCTGCATGTTTGCTTATGACGTTTTCAAAACGTGATTTGGACAAATCGACGTGGAAAATGTTCTTCTAGTCTAACTCTATTCTACTCAGCCAATCCTTTCCAAGGAGGGTTGGTTTATTTCTGTAGCTGGCCACTATGATGGGCAGTGTTAATGACTGACCATTATGCTGAACTTTACAGTTCATTTGTCCACAAGTCTCCAAAACTTCACCTGAGTAGGTTCTCAGCTTGACCTTATTCTCAAACAATGGTATTTGCGGGAACTTTGTTTCGTACAGGTCTTTGCTCATGACCGAACAATCTGCTGCCGTGTCAATACGCATATCGATTAACTGTTCATTTATTAATAGTTTAGTTCGAAAGTCCTTGTCTTGGCTGGTTGTATGCTTATCGATGTTGGTTGCATAAATGGTGTACAACCCAAGTTCATTTACATCTGAGTTCATCTCCAAGTTGTGAACTCCTTTCTGGTGTTTTCACTTGATTCCCGCAGATTGTTGGTTTCCTGTTTTAAGCTTGGCCCGACATGCTGAGGCGATATGGCCTTTCTTCTGGCAGTGATAGCACTTGGCCATTTTGAACGGTCAAAATTGGGATGAGTGGTTACCGTTGCAACGATAACAACTGGTTGAACTCGGCTCTCCGCCATACTTTGGTTTTGGTTTAGCGCCTCTTGGTTTGGCCATAGGCACTGCCTTGTGACTGTAAACGGCCGCTGCAGTTCGTGGTGGGCGAAACTTGCGAGCATTATTTGATGCCATCTCCATCGTGGTAGCAATCTTGCATGCTTTCTCGAATGTGAGATCTGGAATGTTCATCAGTTTGGACTGAATTCATTCATCCACTAGACCACAGACAAATCTGTTGCGTAGTGCGCGCCTGAGAAAGGTTCCACAAGTTACAGTGCAAAGTTACGTTTTTCAAGGCAACAATGTACTCATTGATTGTCTCATTCTGCTTCTGGTTTCTGGTGCCAAATTTATAGCTTTCTGCAATTTCCAGAGGCTTTGGGTTGAAGTGCTCCTCCAACTTCTTTATAATGTCATTGAATGGCACGTATTTTGCCTTTAAGGGTTCAAGGAGATTCACGAGTGTGCCGTACACTTCAGGACCGAGCTCCGTGAGCAGAATCGTTTTCATGCGTTCACAAACGGCCTTATTTGTTTCAGTCACTATCTCTCCTTCACCACTATGTTGTTTGCCATGAAAAACATGTTTGCTCTCTCCATATAGGAGCTGAACGGCTCTCTACTCTTGTCAACTGTGCCAAGGTTTCCGATGTAGCCCGTGGACACTGCCATCGTGTCGTTCTCTTTTTTTTATTAAAGAATCTGTTCAAAAACCCCGAATTCCTGTCAGTTCTGGTGTAACAATTCACCTAAAACTTAGCCGTACAAAAGCTATTTAGCTTGAGGAACTCAACAAATAAAAATCTTATACAATCCCAAGAATGGCATCTTGCCACGTAGACACAACACAGAGATAGCCTGACAAACTCTCGACGATTTGTCCAGCTGCTATTTTAAACAACATTCCCCTGCATAGAAGGATCTGCGGCTATCGTGTCCAGCTCGCAAACAACTGCGACACAATTCCGTATTTACTGTTTAAAATGTTCAACCAATACTGCATGTTGCAAAACAGTCCTGCACTGTAATTATAGGATGAGTTGACAAATTCTATCTCATCCTCGTCGCCAAATATGTTATATTCCGGACGCAGAATGGATAACAACTTACACGCAGGTTGCCTGGATCATGAGAGAGAGATTTATATGTTTTTGTATGAATACATTACACATACCAACTCACCTTCTTTAAAACTGTCCCTCCAAAATGTGTACGCACACAGATGTTTTTGAAAGTGATTCGATCCACAGGGCATGAATTGGCATTCTGTAGGAGAGATACATTGAAAAACCCCATCAGGACATTTCCTTTTACTTAGTAAAGCTGACATGAAACAATTTGCTTTGTAATTTTTTGATTTGGCATCTAGGTACTTATTCCACGTAGAATGTGCATGCAAGGAACTGCTCACTATTACATGTGCTTCTATGTCTGGGAGCAAGCATTGCAACAGCACCGTTCACCTCCTCAGGAGGTCCCTCAGCTCTTTACACCCAACTAAATAATATTGGTGATTGTACTCACCCACTTCAGCACAATATATTGGTGTTGTTACACTGTAGATTACTGTACATCCCTTCAGCATAGCTTGCCCATGCCTGCCTACATTGACATCCTGGACTTGTCCTATCTGCTATTCTATAAACCTGTTCCAAAGTAGTAATTGTATCTTGCTCAGTAGCTTCCTCTGGCAGCTCATTCCAGACACAATCTGCCCTCCGAGTGAACAAGTTGTCCCTGAGGTGGATGGGATGTGGGTCACTGAGCAAAGGCTTTACACATCCTAAATCAGTCTAGAACAGGCAGTGGTGCTGGCCTTCATCAGAGGGGCATTGAGCACAAGTCACAGCTTCAGGGGACTTTAGTGAGGCCACATTTATAGTATTGTGTGCACTGATGATCATCCCATTACAGGAAGAATCTGAAGGCTTTGGAAAGGGTGCAGAAGAGGTTTACCAGAATGTTGCTTGGATTAGAGGAGAGTAGCTACAGTGAGCTTAAATTGGATTGTTTGCTGTGGAATGTCAGAGACTGAGGGGAGACCTTATAGAAGTATATAAAATGATGACTAGCGGATAGATGGGGTAGACGATCAGAACTATCTCCCTGGGTAGAAATGTCAAAGACATTTATGCCACTTTAGGGCATATCTTTAAGGTGAGAAGGCATTAACATGAGACCACGTTAAACTAATCTCAGCCTGTGTGTGATCCATATCCCTGCATTTCCATGTGCCTATCCACAGCTTCTTAAATGTCACTATAATATCAGCCACCATGTTCCAGGGATAGGTCACTGATTTCATTCCACTCAGGGCTGAAGCAGTTTCTGGTTGACTAAATGTTACCTCCTCAAATTGCTGGGAGATTCAACAATTATAACCCCCTAGGCCAGCTATAATCATTTAAACAAGAGGGAAGTGTCCAGGTTTTAATCGTCCCCCGCGCTAATCTGGATATTTATTTTCCCTGATCTAAGGATATTCATGGCCTCACTGGGGAGTATACACTGCAGATATACGGTACACACAGTATACACTGCAGATATACGGTACACACAGTATACACTACACACAGTATACACTGCACACAGTATACACTGCAATACATGGGGAGTATACACTGCAGATATACAGTACACACAGTATACACTGCACACAGTATACACTGCACACAGAATACACTGCACACAGTATACACTGCACACAGAATACACTGCAATAAGAATACACTGCAATACATGGGGAGTATACACTGCAGATATAAAGTACACACAGTATACACTGCACACAGTATACACTGCACACAGTATACACTACACACAGTATACACTACACACAGTATACACTACACACAGTATACACTGCAGATATACACTACACACAGTATACACTGCACACAGTATACACTACACACAGTATACACTACACACAGTATACACTACAGTATACACTACACACAGTATACACTGCAGATATACACTACACATAGTATACACTACACACAGTATACACTGATAGTATACACTGCACACAGTATACACTACACACAGTATACACTACAGTATACACTACACACAGTATACAATGCACACAGTATACGCTGCAATACACGGGGAGTATACACTGTAGATATACACTACACACAGTATACACTGCACACAGTATACACTGCACACAGTATACACTACACACAGTATACACTGCAGATATACGCTACACAGTATACACTGCACACAATATACACTACACTCAGTATACACTACAGTATACACTACACACAGTATACACTACACACAGTATACACTGCACACAGTATACACTGCACACAGTATACACTGCACACAGTATACACTGCAGTATACACTATACACAGTATACACTGCACACAGTATACACTGCAATACACGGGGAGTATACACTGCAGATATACAGTACACACAGTATACACTGTGTGCACAGTATACTGCACACAGTATACTACACACAGTATACACTGCACACAGTATACACTGCACACAGTATACACTACACACAGTATGCATTACACACAGTATACACTACACACAGTATACACTACACACAGTATACACTGCAGATGTGTGGAATGGGCTGGATGCAGCAGATGTCTGTCAATAATTAAGCCTGTCTGTAGCATCATAAAGTTAACAACAGTTCCACAGGCTCAGACACTCACCTTTGCCCACTCAAGGATGCAGTCAAGGCAGAAGTAATGCATGCAGTTCTCTGGAGTCCCGATGGCCTGATCCCGGAAGACATTCAGACAGATTGGGCAATTCTCTCCCTCTTCATCAGAGCTGCTGGCCCACTTTTCCCCAGAGCCCAGCTTCTTGTTGGCCGCTCCTCCAGCTCCACCTTCAGCCTCATCGCCATCTTCACCGTCACAAGAAAAGAAAAGAGGCTTTTACAAAATATAATGTATAAATTAACCAACGATACCACTGCCGTTGGCTGAAGGATGGGTGGTGAGTTACCAGGACCTGGCTGATGATGCGGCAACAACCACTTCTCGCTCAAGTGGAAGTGAGGATCCCACACCCAGTTTTCATTGTGGCTCGGCAGTGGAGAGTGTCAGCAGCTTTAAATTCCTGGGAGTGAACATCTCAGATGGCCTCTCCTGGGCCCAGCACAGAGATCTAATCACAAAGGTGGTGCACCAGTGCCTCAACTGTATTTATACGGTTTAAAGTGTTTTGACCTGTCACCGAATATTGAACAACATTGTACACAAGATACTATAGAAAGTATCTTGACCGCTGCATCATGGCCTGGTACGGCAATTCGAACGCACAGGAATTCCAGAGGCTGCAGAGAGCGGTCGACTCAGCCCAGTCCATCATGGGCACAGACCTCCCCACCATTGAAAGCATCTACAACAGGTGCTGCCTCAAGAAGACACAGCATCTATCATCAAGGGTTCCCACCATCACTGTACCACGAGGCAGGAGATACAGAAGCTGAAGTCCCACACCACCAGGTTCAGGAACAGCTACTTCCATACAGTTCTTGCACTGTCCTGCACACACCTCATCCTACCTGAGCATCACTGGACCACCCCAGGCACTACCATGCTCTTGTTTCTCACTGTGTTGTGCACTAATGTCTTGTCTGTACCCAGTGTATTGTATAATGTTTGTGTTCATATAATGCTGCTGCCAAGCAAAGATGCAATTATACCTGTACCTCCCTGTACTTGCACACTTGACAATAAACTCAACTTGGTTTGACCTGATTAACAACATTTATATTAATCTACTTTGAATCACAATGAGCACAACAGTGACACGCAATGTGACAACAATAGCCTGCATGTAGAAGGCATCTTTAACATAGTAAAACTAATTGCCATGGTGCTATACAGAAATGTTATTCCAACCTACACTGATACCAAGCAGTTAGCCGGCTGCAGCTCTTTCCTGGTAAATATGCACTTAACTCCAGATGAACTTCAAGCAGCAACTTCATCACTGAAGTTGGTTGTGAGCTGGTTACCAAGACACTGTGTACAGCAGAGTTTTACATTGTAAACAGCAGCAGGTGACAAGCTAGTCTGATGAAGCTGAACACACACATCCATGCCTGGTTATCTACATTGTTGGTCAGTTTGAGTTCCATCATCTGCAGATTCTTGTGTCTCCAAATGACACAAATATTTGTGAATTTCTGATATGGAAACATTGAAAAACACGAAAAAAACATATTTCAAATTAAAACACTTGATCAAAGGCGAAACGTGGGAAGTCTGTCCTTGCCACCACACTCTGGGCTTTGGGAATGCCCAGCAACTCCAAGTAGTTCTATAACATGCTGCTCTAGAATGCTCCCAGAATCTGGTTTTGTTCCCAAAACACAACGCTTCCACTTATCTGAATTAAAGTCCATTTGCTATTCCTGAGTCCACCGAGCCAGCTTATCAAGATCCTGCTGTATTTCTAATCGCCATCACTGTCTACAGTGTCACCTACTTTATTGTAATCTGTAAACCTTGTGCATTCTCATTCAAATTGCTGGTATAGATGACAAACAGCACTGATCACTGAGGTACACCACTAATCACAGTCTCCAGTCTGAAAAACAACCTCCCACCACCATCCTCATCATGAAGCCAGTTCTCCAGCCAGTCAGCTCGCTCTCTCTGCATGGCATGAGATCTAACAACAGCAGCCTATCGTGCCAGACATACCATGCCCTGGTCGGCAACTCCAGTGCTTCTGCACGTTTTTAATCTACAGTGAAATCTGTACAAATGAGCTGATTCATACCAACTAGCCCATGCCAAGTCAGTGACCACACATCCTGCCAGTCCTGGAGGAAAGTGATCAAGGCCCAGGTCTGTTATCAGCCACAGCAGCTACCATATGGTCATAAGTGATAGGAGTAGAATTAAGTCATTCGGCCCATCAAGTCTAGTCTGCCATTCAATCATGGCTGATCTATGTCTCCCTCTCACTCCCATTCTCCTGACTTCTCCCCATAACCTCTGACACCCGTACTAATCAAGAATCTATCTATGTCTGCGTTACAAATATCCACTGACTTGGCCTCCACAGCCATCTGTGGCAAAGAAATCCACAGATTCCAAAGAAAGTCATCAACTCCTTCCTAAAAGAATGCCCCTTAATTTTAACACTCCTCTGCACTTACATCGTCAGAGTCATGGAAATAAGTGCTTGGGCAGAACCTTATGCCAGCACATGGTTCCATCATGGCAGCATCTGTTTTCAGATGGTCAGTCACTGCCTCAGTGTCAAGGAAGGTTGGAACACCACCCCATGTCCAACAAAGAGTGCTTACTGTCCTGGTTGGCAGCAAACTAGCAACAGAGCTGTGCTAAATGGGCCATTACATTCCTGGCCTCTCAGGCCTGATCTTGCATTGTGCCCCAACAGAACATCCTTTAATTCTGAGGCGATGACCTCTAGGCCTAGACTCTCCTCTCACTAGTGGAAACTTCATCTCCACATCCACTCTATCCAAGCCTTTCACTATTCTGTACGTTTCAATGAGGTCCCCCCTCATTCTTCTAAACTCCAGCAAAGTACATAGAACCATAGACAATAGGTCCAGGAGTCGGCCATTCGGCCCTTAAAGTCAGCACCGCCATTCAATGTGAGCATGGCTGATCATCCACAATCAGTACCCCGTTCCTGCCTTCTCCCCATACCCCTTGATTCTGCTAGCCCTAAAAGCTCTATCTAACTTTCTTTTGAATGCATCCAGTGAATCGGCCTCCACTGCCTTCTGAGGCAGAGAATTCCACAAATTCACAACTCTCTGTGTGGAAAGGTTTTTCCTCATCTCAGTTCTAAATGGCCTACCCCTTATTCTTAAACTGTGGCCCCTAGTTCTGGACTCTCCCAACATCGGGAACGTTTCCTGCATCTAGCCTGTCCAATCCCTTAATAATTTTATATCTTTCTATAAGATCCCCTCTCATCGTTCTAAATTCCAGTGAATACAAACCCAGTCGTTCCATTCTTTCATCATACGGCAGTCCCGCCATCCTGGGAATTAACCTTGTGAAGCTGTGCTGCACTCCCTCAATAGCAAGAATACCCTTCCTCACATTAGGAGACCAAAACTGCACACACTAATCTAGGTGTGGTCTCACTAGGGCCCTGTACAACTGCCAATGGACCTCTTTGCTCTTATACTTAACTCCTCTTGTTCTGAAGGCTAACATGCCATTAGCTTTCTTTACTGCCTGTTGTACCTGCATGCTTACTTTCAGTGACTGTTGAACAAGGACCCCCAAGCCTAGTCGTACTTCTTAACCCAACACCATTCAGGTAATAATCTGCCATCCTGTTGCCGACAAACGCTCATCATGGGTTAACCTACTCATTCCTGGGATCTTTCTTGTAAACTTCCTCTGGACCCTCTCCAGAGCCAGCACATCCTTCCTTGGATATGGTGCCCAAAATTGCTCACAATATCACAAATGCGGCCTGACCAGGGCCGTACAGAGCCTCAGCATTAAATCCCTGTTTTTGTATACAAGCCCTCTTGAAATAAATTGAGTTTGCTTTCTTTACTACCGATTCGACTTGCAGATGAACTTCTTGGGAATCCTGCACCAACAGTCACATTGCACCTCCCATTTCTGGATTCTCTCCCCATTTTGAATATAGTCTATGCCTTGAATCCTACGACCAAAATGCACGACTCCACACTTTGCTACACTATATTCCATCTGCCACTTCCCTGCCCACTCTCCCAACCTGTCCAAGTCCTTCTGCAGAGTCCCTGCTTTCTCTACTCTACCGGCCCTTCCACCTATTTTGATCTCATCCGCAAACTTGGCCACAAAGCCTTCAATCCCCTCGTCCAAATCATTAATATACAACGTGGAGAGCAGCGTCCCCAGCACCGAGCGCTGCGGAACTCTGTTGGTCACTGGAGCTACCAGGAGCCGGCACATTCAGGGCAGGATCAGGTTCAGTTACATTGGCCAGATAGGCTTTCAGATTCACAACGACGGTACTAGACTACCCCCTAGAGGTGCAGCAGGGCAAGAACAAGCTTCTGGAGATAAGACACAAAAAGCTGGTGTAGCACAGCGGGTTAGACAGCAGCTCTGGAGACAAGGAATAGAAATAGGGACCCTTTTTGAAGGAGGGTCTCAACTCGAAACATCACCTATTGCTTTTGTGCAGAGATGTTGCCAGACCCGCTGAGTTACTCCAGTTTTTTGTGTCCATCCGGTTTAAACTAGCATCTGCAATTCCTCCCCACCCAAGAACAAGCTTCCAACTGACTCCCCAACTATCTGGACTACACTTCTTCTCTCCCTGCCTCCGGCAAAGACTCTAACCCCTACTCCCAATTCCTCCGTCTGTGACATGTCTGCGCCCAAGATAAGGTGTTCCATACCAGGGCATCTGAAATATCCTCATTCATTAGGGAACAGGAGTTCCCCTCTCCCATCATAGATGAGGCCCTCACTGGTGTCTCCTCGGTACCCTGCAGCTCCGCCCTTGCTCCCCCTCCCCCCAATCACAACAGGGACTGAGTTGCCCTCGTCCTCACCATTCACCCCATCAGCTGTCGCATACAACACATAATCCTTCGACATTTTCGCCACCTCCAACGGGATCCCACCACGAGCCACATCTTCCCATCTCCACCCCTTTCCGCCTTCCGCAGAGACTGTTCCCTCTGCAACTCCCTGGTTAACTCATCCCTTCCCACCCAAACCACCCCCTCCGCAGGTACCTTCCCTGTTCCTATACCTCCTCCCTCGACTCCGTCCAAGGACCCTAACAGTCTTTTCAGGTGAGGCAGAGGTTCACCTGCACCTCCTCCAACCTCATCTAGTGTATCCGCTGTTCCAGGCGTGGAGTCCTGTACATCGGCGAGACCAAGCGCAGGCTCAGCGATCGTTTCACTGAACACCTCCACACAGTCCGCTTATACCTACCTGATCTCCCGTTTGCGAAACACTTTAACTCCCTCTCCCATTCCCGCACGGACGTTTCTGTCCTGGGCCTCCTCCATTGTTAGTGAGATCCAGCACAAATTGGAGGAACAGCAGCTCATATTTCACTGGGGCAGCTTACACCCCATTGACTTCTCTAACTTCAAATAGCCCTTGCTTTCCCTCTCTCCATCCCTCCCCAGTCCTAGTTCTCTGACCAGTCTGACTGAGCCTGATTAAATGCTATCACTGTATGCTTCAATGCTTGCTTCTCCTAGCGAACAATGTTCTAGTCTACATTAGCCTTGATCTGCATCTCATTTGATGTCTTGTTTTCCTATCTCCCTCTCCCCTGAGTCTGTTTGAAGAAGGGTCTTGACCCAAAACGTCACCCATTCTTAATCAGAGATGCTCCCTGTCCCGTCGAGTTACTTCAGCATTTTGGGTCAAGCTTCCTTTCAGGCTCTGATAGTCATAGAGCTGGCCCTTCCGCCCACCTTGTCCATGTGGCATACAGGGCAAGTGCCATTTGCCTGAATTTGGCCCATATCTCTCTTCCTCCTTCCTATCCATGTTTCTGTCCAAATATCTTTTAAATGTGTCGAGTTCATTGTCAGTTGCACGAGTGAAAATCTTGTTTGCAACAGCACCGTAGACCCAGACAACACACAAAAACATCAATTGTACTTTACTTCAAGTGCAGCTTCATTTTAAATTTTGCAATTGCATTCATATACTTGAAAACACCGTGCTATAAATAGACTTCAAACCTGCACAATCAGATACATTAACAGGTTTGACCAAGGAGCCAGGCAAATGCTCTACCTTCTGCCTCTTCCTCCTCGTCGTCTTCATCTTCATCTTCCTCATCATCATCATCTTCGTCATCCTCCAAGTCATCATCCTCTGCTCCCTCTCCATCGTCATCTGTATCGCCCTCATCCACATCATCACCTTCCTCACTGCTGGACTCTAGCAAAAGGCAACGTCATTCACATTACATACGGGATATTGGTTGGGATCCCATCCATACCCCCTCACCTCCCCTCCCCTCCCTTCTCCCCCTCCCCTTCCCACTTTCTTCCTCCCTCCCCCCTCACCTCCCCTTCCCCCTCACCAACCCTCTCCCCCCCTCACCAACCCTCTCCCCCCTCATCTCCCCTTCCCTCCTGACCCCCCCCCCCCACCTTCCTCCCTCTTCCCGCCCCCCCCCCCCCCCCCCCCCCCCCCAGAGAACGTGGACACACCATTACCCAGTGAGGGTTACAATTCACCACATAACAGCATAGAAAGCCTGATACAGTATCAAGCTTCTTTGGCATAAACGGTATTGGATTATTATTGTCGCGTGGAGATACAGTGAGAAGCTTTTGTTGCATGTACCCAGTTGAATCAAACTACACAAGTACAACAGATGGTGCAGAGAGAAACACACCAGAGTGTAGACAAAGGTTTGACGGCATTGAAGCATCACAGTTACAAGGTAAAGGTCCAGCCGCTGCAATGAGGCAGGTCGGGAGATCAGGACGGGTGCCACTGGTTGATGGGGGGAGGGGGGGGGTTGATGGGGGTAGGGGGGAGGTGGGGATGATGGGGAGGTAGGGTGTGGTGGGGACAGTGGAATTGGGTGATGGGGGGGGGGTGATGGGTGGGGGTGGGGGGGGTGGGGGGTGATGGGGAGGTAGGGTGTGGTGGGGATAGTGGAATTGGGTGTGATGGGGGGTGATGGGGGAATGATGGGTTGGGGGTGGTGGGGGATGGGGGGTGTGGTGGGGGTCGATGGGGGGGTGGGGGGGGGGGGTGGGGGTCGATGGGGGGGTGATGGGCCCAGTGCCTGTTTCCATGCTGCACAACCATCACCATTTTCTTATGGGAGGACCATTCTGATAATGGAGAGGAAGAAGCTGTTCCTGATCTAACAAGGATGAGATCATGTTCTACAGCAGGCCAGTCAATGGTAAATACTCGAGTTACATACTGCAGACAATTTAAAAACTGCTCATGTTGGATTTCAATCAATAAGTTGCAGAGTTACACTCACGTTTAGTAAATTCACATTGCACCAATACGGGCCACTCCCAGGGTCAGGCACTATTCCTGGTGTGATTCACTGTATGGTACCGTTAACCCTTTCAGCTGGATAGAAATGAGGCTTTTACAATTGTTTAGCTGAGGTGAAGATTAAACCATCAGCAGGGCTTTCAGCACTGGCCTCTTTGTAACAGTTTCAGTGGCCACACCAACCCAGATTAGACTGGATTACATTGGTAGCCACAATGCAACCAGACAGGCTTGGATCTGTACTCCTTGATACTGTTAGCCCACAAAACTCGAAACATCTCAGGTTTAATATCAATGTGCGAGTCAGAGGAGGGGGGGGGGGGGATAAAGGAAGGGGAGAGCAGGAGCTGAGTCAAGTTACTTTTATTTCTATAGTACATTTTATAAAACAACTCTCGTTGACCAAAGTGCTTTACATTGTTGTTTACGGACTGGTATCATCCCGGCGAGCGGTCCTGGACATCGGGCCGCCCGTAGCTGCAACTGCGGAGGGCTTGGGGAGACCCTGACCCTGACCACGGGGAACAGTGGAGGAGGAAGACCGACCTTGGTGCCTTCCCACACAGTGAGAAACTTTGGTTCTGCTGTGTGGGGATGTTTTGTGTTGAATTCTATAGTGTGTTGAGTCCTGTTTATTTTTTATTGTATGGCTGTATGGGAATTCATTTCACTGTGCCATCTGGCACACGTGACAATTAAATTTATCTTGTACATTGGTGGAGGTACTAATGTTATACAACATTGGTTCATAGATTAAGAACCTACATAAATACATACATATAGCCCTCCCTCGGAGGACGTCAAGAAAGGCTTGAGAGTAAAGATGAGTTTTAAGTCTCAACTTAAAAGAGTCGATGGAGGGGGCAGTTCTGATGGGAAGAGGGATGCTGTTCCACAGTCTAGGAGCTGCAACTGCTGAGATGCGGTTAATTACTGACGAGTGCCGCTGGTTGGGTGGGTGGGGTGGGGGTGGGGGGGGGGGGGGGGGGGGGGGGGGGGGGGGGGGGGGGGGGGGGGGGGGGGTGGGGGGGGGGGGGGGGGGGGGGGGGGGGGGGGGGTCCCAGTGCCTGTTTCCATGCTGCACAACCATGACCATTGCTCTCATTTACCTTCATCACTGAAAATGGCAATGACTTCCCGTTTCCTTTGAGATTTTCCCAGTGTTACGGATATATTGATCGGTTCATCCTGATCCTCGTCCATGGTTTACATTCAAAAACGAACGGTCTGCAAGAAACAGAATTGTTATCAATTAGAAATCAGCTGTGAGATCAATCATAAAGATACGATAAAGCTGCAGCTGGGGAGGGGAGGGTGGGGGCTCTGATCGGGTGAAACCTGAAGCTCAAATCCTCTTCAGTTCTGAGGGAGCTTTCTGACCTGTAACGTTGACCTGGTTTCTCTTCCCACAGTTACGGCCTGACCTGCTGAGTATTTCCAGCACTTTCCATTTTTGTTTTAGATTACCAGCACATGTAGTTCTTTTCAATGTCATCACAGCTTGTTGCAACTTTCAGATGTCAAAATCAAATGTAATCATTTTAGATCATTTGCTTTCTCTATTGTATTGGAGAGTTTCAAGAGAGAGTTAGCTCTTAGGGCTAAAGGAAGCAAGGAATAGGGAGAAAAATCAGGAACAGGGTACTGATATTAGACAATCAGCCATGATCATATTGAATGGCAATGCTGGCTCGAAGGGCCCAATGGCCTCCTCCTGCACCTATGTTAATGTTCAATGTTTCTATGAATAGACCAGTTGAGATATAAAGTTGTTGAGTCACAAATAGACATGGAGTAACTCAGCGGGTCTGGCAGCATCTCTGGAGAATGTGGACAGGTACAAAGTGCTGGAGTAACTCAGCGGGTCAGGCAGCATCTCTGGAGAACGTGGACAGGTACAAAGAGATTAGTTAAAACAAATGTAGGTCCCTTGGAGTCAGAAACAGGTGAATTGATCATGGGGAACAAGGACATGGCAGACCAATTGAATAACTACTTTGGTTCTGTCTTCACAGGGGACCAGGGGTCAAATGAGATGGAGGAACTGAGTGAAATCCAGGTTAGACGGGAAGTGGTGTTAGGTAAATTGAATGGATTAAAGGCCGATAAATCCCCAGGGCCAGATAGGCTGCATCCCAGAGTATTTCAGGAAGTAGCCCCAGAAATAGTGGATGCATTAGTGATAATTTTTCAAAACTCTTTAGATTCTGTACTAGTTCCTGAGGATTGGATGGTAGCTAATGTATCCCCACATTTTAAAAAGGGAGGGAGAGAGAAAACGGGGAATTACAGACCAGTTAGTCTAACGTCGGTAGTGGGGAAACTGCTAGAATCAGTTATTAAAGATGGGATAGCAGCACATTTGGAAAGTGGTGAAATCATTGGACAAAGTCAGCATGGATTTATGAAAGGGAAATCATGTCTGACAAAACTTATAGAATTTTTCGAGGATGTAACTAGTAGAGTGGATAACGGAGAACCAGTGGATGTGTTCTATCTGGACTTTCAGAAGGCTTTCGACAAGGTCCCACATAAGAGATTAGTATACAAACTTAAAGCATGCGGTATTGGGGGTTCAGTATTGATGTGGATAGAGAACTGGCTGTCAGACAGGAAGCAAAGAGTAGGAGTAAACGGGTCCTTTTCACAATGGCAGGCAGTGACTAGTGGGGTACCGCAAGGCTCAGTGCTGGGACCACAGCTATTTACGATATATATTAATGATTTGGACGAGGGAATTGAATGCAACATCTCCAAATGTGTGGATGACACAAAGCTGGGGGGCAGTGTTAGCTGTGTGGAGGATGCTAGGAGGCTGCAAGGTGACTTGGATAGGCTGGGTGAGTGGGCAAATGCATGGCAGATGCAGTATAATGTGGATAAATGTGAGGTTATCCACTTTGGTAGTAAAATCAGGAAAGTAGACTATTATCTGAATGGTGGCCGATTAGGAAAGGGGGAGATGCAACGAGACCTGGGTGTCATGGTACACCAGTCATTAAAAGTAGGCATGCAGGTGCAGCAGGCAGTGAAGAAGGCGAATGGTATGTTAGCATTCATAGCAAAAGGATTTGAGTATAGGAGCAGGGAGGTTCTACTGCAGTTGTACAGGGTCTTGGTGAGACCACACCTGGAGTATTGCGTACAGTTTTGGTCTCCTAATCTGAGGAAGGACATTCTTGCCATAGAGGGAGTATAGAGAAGGTTCACCAGACTGATTCCTGGGATGTCAGGACTTTCATATGAAGAAAGACTGGATAGACTCAGTTTGTACTCGCTAGAATTTAGGAGATTGAGGGGGGATTTATAGAAACTTACAAAATTCTTAAGGGGTTGAACAGGCTTGATGCAGGAAGATTGTTCCCGATGTTGGGGAAGTCCAGAACAAGGGGTCACAGTTTAAGGATAAGGGGGAAATCTTTTAGGACCGAGATGAGGAAAACATTTTTCACAGAGAGTGGTGAATCTCTGGAATTCTCTGCCACAGAAGGTAGTTGAGGCCAGTTCATTGGCTAAATTTAAGAGGGAGTTAGATGTGGCCCTTGTGGCTAAAGGGATCAGGGGGTATGGAGAGAAGGCAGGTACAGGATACTGAGTTGGATGATCAGCCATGATCATATCGAATGGCGGTGCAGGCTCGAAGGGCCGAAGGGCCGAATGGCCTACTCCTGCACCTATTTTCCATGTTTCATGTGGACAGGTACAAAGTGCTGGAGTAACTCAGCGGGTCAGGCAGCATCTCTGGAGAACGTGGACAGGTACTAAGTGCCGGAGTAACTCAGTGGGTCAGGCAGCATCTCTGGATAAACGCATTTTGTGTTTATCTTAGGAATATACCAGCATCTGCAGTTCCATTTTATTACTGGGCTTGTCTCATTTTCTGAATTTGCCCCATAAATCCCTACGGCCTTCCTTCCCATCCATCAGAAACGGTATGATGGAACTTTATTTATCCCAGGAGGTAATAAATAAAGAAGAGATTTAGAAGAGATCCTGACCCAAAACGTCACCTATCCTTGTTTTCTAGAGATGCTGCTAGGTTACTCCAGCACTTTGTGTCTTTTTTTTTGTAAACCAGCATCTGCAGTTCCTTGTATCTACCCTCTAGTTTCAGATCTGCTCTATTTTCAGCATTTTGGATTTTCTGAAGTGATTGGCCTGGTGTGTGTGCACACACAGGTCTGAGCTCCCACAGCCAGTTTGAATATCCAGAGAGCTATTCATAGTGTGAGGCCGGCTGACATTGCAGCTTTGTCATCTGTTGGTAAGTCACGGTCGGCATCTACTTGGCAAACTTCCTCCTGATTTCACCTTGTTCTGGGGTATGGCATGGCCCCCATTTTAATTGATGCAACTTGTTTAACATATGATTCAGTATTAATGGATGAAGTAGCAAGGCAGCTTGATGGAGCAGTCTGGCTATAATGCTGGGCCTCTCTGAGCTGCAGCTGTCACCTCTGCAGCATTTATATAACAGTGTCTCACAGCCCTCTACAAATGACAAACGTTTTGAAGTCTAACCTTTGTTTAGTGGGCAAATAACCATATAACCATATAACAATTACAGCACGGAAACAGACCATCTCGGCCCTTCTAGTCCATGCCGAACACGTATTCTCCCCTAGTCCAATCTACCTGCACTCAGACCATAACCCTCCATTCCTTTCCCGTCCATATAACTATCCAATTTATTTTTAAATGATAAAATCAAACCTGCCTCCACCACCTTCACTGGAAGCTCATTCCACACAGCTACCGCTCTCTGAGTAAAGAAGTTCCCCCTCATGTTACCCCTAAACTTCTGTCCCTTAATTCTCAAGTCATGTCCTCTTGTTTGAATCTTCCCTATTCTCAATGGAGGAGATAATTTATGCACAATAGTATTACTGACGGTAATTAAATAACTGATCGGTAGAGATTTGTTTGAGGGATCAATTGATGAGAAGTTTCCATTGCACCACCACACGGTCACACCTTATGACCATTTGTCATTGATTCTTATCCACTGTTTGCACTGTGGCTCCATGCTGTGTCCATAGCAAAAGTCTGTCAACCTTAAGCTTAAAATGTTTTAACACTATCACTATTGTTTCAGAAAGAAGTGATCCACATTCAGCCTCACTGCAAAGCCCTTAACTTCACCCTGAATGTCCTGTCTCCATTTTTAAGCCCCTTATTTAAGACTGCCACCAACAGCAAAACAGTTCTTCTAACTTCTTCAAATCTCCGATTGAAGTTAAGATGGGAGGGGAGCAACCATGACTCAACTGTTTAAGAGAAGAAGGCAGAGCAGAGGAACTATTAGTCTGAGATTGGTATAAACCTGAAATCTGTAAGTGATGTGATAGCAAGAATCTTGGAAACTAATATAATGGAACAGTCAGTATGGAGAAGGAAGAGAAATCATGTTTGACTCCGTTACTAAATATCTTTCAGGGTGTATCGAGTACATTAGATGAGGGGGAGACAGTAGGTCTTCAGGGGTTTTTTGAGGACCCTGGCAGATTGATCAACAAGGATAAAGCACGTGGAATTGGGCACAATCTACATGCGGATTGAGAGTTAATCAAAGAGCAGGAATAAATGGATCCTTCTCACTTTGACAGACTGTGAGTGCAGAGATCAGTGGTCGATATTACCTCCTGATAAACAAGGCAGGCCATTCAGCCCATTGAATCAATGCTGGTTTTCAGAGAGATAACATTCCACACACTTCTCTGTAATCTATTGTCTAATACTTAACCATTAGCACCAATTCAACCACCCAACTATCTCCACTGGAGGTTCTTTACAGTACCAACTAACCCTGTAACCCACAGTACCAACTAACCCCACAGTACCAACTAACCTGTAACCCACAGTACCAACTAACCCTGTAACCCACAGTACCAACTAACCCTGTAACCCACAGTACCAACTAACCCTGTAACCCACAGTACCAACTAACCCTGTAACATCCAGCACCAACTAACCCTGTAACCCACAGTACCAACTAACCCTGTAACCCACAGTACCAACTAACTAACCCTGTAACACAGTACCAACTAACCCTGTAACACAGCACCAACTAACCCTGTAACCCACAGTACCAACTAACCCTGTAACCCACAGTACCAACTAACCCTGTAACCCACAGTACCAACTAACCCTGTAACCCACAGCACCAACTAACCTGTAACCCACAGTACCAACTAACCTGTAACCTCCAGCACCAACTAACCCTGTAACCTCCAGCACCAACTAACCCTGTAACCCACAGTAGCAACTAACCCTGTAACCCACAGTAGTAACTAACCCTGTAACCCACAGTAGCAAGCAACTAACCCTGTAACCCACAGTACCCTGTAAACTAACTAACCTGTAACCCACAGTACCAACTAACCTGTAACCCACAGTACCAACTAACCCTGTAACCCACAGTACCAACTAACCCTGTAACCCACAGTACCAACTAACCCTGTAACCCACAGTACCAACTAACCTGTAACACACAGTACCAACTTTGAACATCGAGAGACTAGATGTCCCTGTACGCAGGCCACTAACTAACATAATGGTAAAGCCGCAATAAGGAAGGCAAGTGATATATAATGGCCTTCATGGCCCCAGGATTTGATTGCAAGAGTAAAGGTGCATTATTACAATAATATAGGGTCCGCTTGAAACCATGTAGAAACAAGATGCTGATTTACAAATGAAGACAGAGGGAGCTGGAGTAACTTGAGTCTGAAGAAGGGTCCCGACCTGAAATGTCACCTATCCATGTTCTCCCGAGATGCTGCCTGACCAACTGAGCTACTCCAGCACTACGCATCTTCTCTCCTCCATGAAAAAAATTCTGAAAAAATGCACACAATTTTAGTCCCAATACCTAAAAAAATAAGTCAGCCGGAAAAAGCACACAGAACAGTAGATCAATCACTTCTGTCCAGAGATGCTGCCTGTCCCATTCAGTTACTCCAGCATTTTGTGTCTATCTTCAGAGTACAAGGACAAACCATTTGGCCGACAATGTCTGTGACGAACCCAATGCCAAGTTAAAGTAATCTTCTCTGTCTGCATATGATCCGTATCCCTCCATTCCATGCACACTCATGTTCCGATCCACGAGCCTTTTAAAAAGCCACTGAAATATCTGCCTCCACCACCACCCTCGACAGCACCTTCCACACACTCACTACACTGTATCAAAAACTTGCCCAGCTCACCTCCTTCAAACTTTGACCCTCTCACCAAAGTTATGACAGCTAGTCATATATAAGCATTTGGATAAACAGGGTCCTATTAGGAACAGTCAACATTGATTTGTGCCTGGAAGGCCATGTTTGACAAATCTTCTTGAATTTTTTGAAGAGGTTACTAGGGAAATTGATGAGGGTAAAGCAGTGGATGTTGTCTATATGGACTTTAGTAAGGCCTTTGACAAGGTTCGTCATGGAAGGTTGGTTAAGAAGGTTCAATTGTTGGGTATAAATGCAGGAGTAGCAAGATGGATTCAACAGTGGCTGAATGGGAGACGCCAGAGGGTAATGGTGGATGGATGTTTGTCAGGTTGGAGGCCAGTGACTAGTGGGGTGCCTCAGGGATCTGTGTTGGGTCCACTGTTGTTTGTTATGTACATCAATGATCTGGATGAAGGTGTGGTAAATTGGATTAGTAAGTATGCAGATGATACTAAGATAGGTGGTGTTGTGGATAATGAAGTAGATTTCCAAAGTCTACAGAGAGATTTAGGCCATTTGGAAGAATGGGCTGAAAGATGGCAGATGGAGTTTAATGCTGATACATGTTAGGTGCTACATCTTGGCAGGCCAAATCAAAATAGGACGTACATGGTAAATGGTAGTGAATTGAGGAATGCAGTTGAACAGAGGGATCTAGGAATAACTGTGCATAGTTCCCTGAAGGTGGAATCTCATGTAGATAGGGTGGTAAAGAAAGCTTTTGGTATGCTAGCCTTTATAAATCAGAGCATTGAGTATAGAAGTTGGGATGTAATGTTAAAAATGTACAAGGCATTGGTGAGACCAACTCTGGAGTATGGTGTACAATTTTGTTCGCCCAATTATAGGAAGGATGTCAACAAAATAGAGAGAGTACAGGGGAGATTTACTAGAATGTTGCCTGGGTTTCAGCAACTAAGTTACAGAGAAAGGTTGAATAAGTTAGGTCTTTATTCTCTGGAGCGCAGAAGGTTAAGGGGGGGACTTGATAGAGGTCTTTAAAATGATGAGAGGGATAGACAGAGTTGACGTGGACAAGCTTTTCCCATTGAGAGTAGGGAAGATTCAAACAAGAGGACATGACTTCAGAATTAAGGGACAAAAGTTTAGGGGTAACATGAGGGGGAATTTCTTTACTCAGAGAGTGGTAGCTGTGTGGAATGAGCTTCCAGTGGAAGTGGTGGAGGCAGGTTCGATTTTATCATTTAAAAATAAATTGGATAGGTATATGGATGGGAAAAGAATGGAGTGTTATGGTCTGAGTGCAGGTAGATGGGACTAGGAGAAAATAATTGTTCGGCACGGACTTGTAGGGCCGAGATGGCCTGTTTCCGTGCTGTAATTGTTATATGGTTATATAGTCTTTGACATTTCTACTCTGGGGAAAAAGGGGTCTGACTGTCGGCCCTAACCATGCCTCTGAAAATCCAGAGAACACAATCAAGGTTTGTCCAACTTCTCCTTATACCTAATACCACCTTAAGCAGGCAATATAATGGTAAATCTCTTCTGCACCCTCTCTAAACCCTTCACATTCTTCCTGTAATGGGACAAAAACTTTTCACTCTGTGCACATGACAATAATAAACAAACAAACAGAACTCGAGTCAAGTCAAGTTTATTCGTCACATACACATACGAGACGTGCAGTGAAGTGCGCATAATGCTCCAAATACAGCCTAACCAAAGTTTTATAAAGCTGCAACATGACTTCCTGACTCATATAATCATACAACCAAGGGCAAGCATACCGTGGGCCTTCTTTACCACTCTATCTATTATTGTTGCTACTTTCATGGAGCTATGGACTTAGACCCCAAGATCCGTCTGTACATCAATGCTACTAAGGCTCTTTTGTTAACCATATACTTCATATTCAATATCCCAAAGCGCGCCACCTCACACTTGCTTGGATCAAACTCCACCCGACTCATAGCTGAAACTGATCTAAATCTCGCTCTATCCTTTGACAGCATTCCTACTTTCACAACTCCACCAATTTTGGTATAATCTGCAAATTTACTAACAAACCCATTTACTTTTACACCCAAGTTGTTTACATCTATCACAAACAGAGGTCCTAAGGCAGATTCCTGCAGAACACCACTGGTCACAGGCTTCCATCTGCAAGCAAGGAAACGGACGGAGTGCAACATCTCACAATGGTTCTGGGATGACAGGTCTGTCCAATGTGGAGAGAACTGGGTCCTATCAGCTTCTATTATCTCATATTTTGAAGAATGTATGGTGACTACATCAAAAGCATTCAAACTTACCAGGCTGGACATGAAGAAAATGTTTCCTTTGCTGAGGATATAAAACCATGAGGTAGTTTGGACAATAAGGGACAAGCCAGCTTGGACCAAAATGAGAATAAATATCTTAATCAAAAGGATCTTTATACTTCTCTACACTATGGGGCTGCAAGTCTCGCTTATTGAAGAAGGGTCCCAACCCGAAACGTCACCCATTCCTTCTCTCCAGAGATGCTGCCTGTCCCGCTTAGTTACTCCAGCATTTTGTGTCTACCTTCGCTAATTGAACAAATCCAAAGGACAGACTGAGAGATTTCTGAGTCTGGGAAGAAAAAACCATCCGTGATCTTGTTGAATGTTGAGCAGGATGAAGAGTCCTGATGGCCTACTTCTTATGCTTCTTTTATCCCTCAGCTACCAGTCATTTTCAAAGGGGAATACAATGAATTTTTGAAAAGGAGAATTGTGAAGTATTATTTAGAGAGATGGGAAGAAAGAATTAGGGTTGTGGGAAGTCTTGCAGGCAACCAATACACATTCATTTTGTGCAGCATGATTTTGATCTTTGAATGTGATTGTAGGTTATATTATGTGGAATAGACAAGGTGGAAACAGGCCATTCGGCCACCCCGTCCTGTTCCTCGTCTACAACCATTTGGATGCAGCCATGGGGTGGAATTTCATGGGATCTCTGCAAATTAAACCGGGAATAACTGTGTTCACACAGAGGCCCGTGAGGAGCAGCAACCGTGTAGAGGGGCCTGGAACATGGGCCCGGGCCTGGGCCTGGCGCCGGTCCCTGGGCCGTGGGTTCAAGGCCGAGGCCCTGGTGCCTGAGGCCTGAGTCCGGGGCCTGGAGCCGAGGCCGAGGCCGGGGAGCCGCGACCCTGTGCTGGGCCTGGAGCCTGGAGCCTGGGCTCCCCTCAGCCCGGCCCCGGCCTGTAGGCCTCAGGCCCCGGCTCGACCCGCGGCCTCGCGTTGTTCCCACCCCCAGGCCCCGCGCTCCAGGCCCCGGCTCATTCTCACCTCTCGCCGCCCTCCGCGGGTCGAGGCGCTCCCGGGTCGCCTGTCACAGCCGCCTCGCCGCCGCCGCCGCCCGCCCGCCCGCGATCACAGCGCCGAGTGGGGCCGAGTGTGGAGCGGCCACCGGAGGGAGGGAGCCGAGTGGGGCCGACAACAGCCGAGTGGAGCCGAGTGGGGCCGACAACAGCCGAGTCCGCCCGACAACAGCCGAGCGGAGCCGAGTGGGGCCGAGTGGGGCCGAGTGGAGCCGAGCGCCGGCGGCCGGAGGGGGGAGGGAGCCGAGTCCGCCCGAGCGCTGGCGGAGAGAGCCGAGTCGAGCCGAGCCCAGCCGAGCCCGCTGACCCCCCTCCCCGGGACAGCAGCGAGAGGCCGCTCAGCCCCTCAGTGTCCCAGCCTACAACACGGAAACAGGCCCTTCGGCCCCTCTCGCCCATGCTGCCCTACATGCCCCGTCTATCCCGCTAACCCTTTCCCGTCCATGTACCTGTCTGTGTCCTTTAAACATTGTTATAGTCCCTGCCTCAACTAACTCCTTGTCCCACACACCCACCGCCTTCTGAGTGAAGACAGACACTAAAGGATGGAGGAGTAACTCAGCGGGTCAGGCAGCATCTCTGGAGAAACATAGACAATAGGTGCAGGAGTAGAGGCCATTCGGCCCTTCGAGCCAGCACCGTCATTCAATATGATCATGGCTGATCATCCAGAATCATTACCCCGTTCCTGCTTTTTCCCCATATCCTTTGATTCCTTTAGCCCCAAGAGCTAAATCTAACTCCCTCTTGAACACATCCAATAAATCGGCCTCCACTGCCATATGTGGCAGAGAATTCCACAGATTCACAAATCTCTGGTTGAAAAAGTTTTTCCCCATCTCAGTCCTAAATGGCCTTCCCCAAATTCTTAAACTGTGACCCCTGGTTCTGGACTCCCCCAACATTGGGAACATTTTTCCTGCATCCAATCCTCTAAGAATGTTTTATGTTTCTATAAGAACGCCTCTCATCCTTCTAAATTCCAGTGAATACAAGCCCAGTCGACCCATTCTTTCATCATGTCAGCCCCGCCATCCCGAGAATTAACCTGGTGAACCTTTGCTGCACTGCCTCAATAGTGATAATGTCCTTCCTCAAATTAGAAGACCAAACTTGCACAAAATACTCCAGGTGCAGTCTCACCAGGGCCTTGTACAACTGCTGTAGGACCTCCTTGCACCTAAACTCAAATCCTCTCGCAATGAAGGCCAACATGCCATTAGCTTTCTTCACTGCCTGCTGTCCCTGCATGCATGCATCATCTTCTTCTTGCGTTTGAGGCAGCAGAAGTCTGCAGCAGGGTGATGCCATCCGGTTCGACATCCTAAAATGGGCACATGCTCCAGGTTGGCGCCAAGTTGCGGCGCTGCTGCTGTATCTGTTTGTTGTTGTTCACTGGATTGAGATCAGTTGATAGGGCTCGCCACGGGGAGGTCAACAACATGAGCCCCTCCTTCGTGCTTACTTTCAGTGACTGATGTACAAACACACCCAGGGCTCGTTGCAGCTCCCCTTCTCCTAATCTGACTCCATTCGTTTAATAATCTGCCTTCCAGTTCTTGCTACCAAAGTGGATGACCTTACATGTATCCACATTAAACTGCATCTGCCATGCTTCTGCCCACTCACCCAACCTATCCAAGACCCTGCAACCTCACAGCATCCTCTTCACAGCTCACACTGCCACCCAGCTTTGTGTTATCTGCAAACTTAGAGATGTTACATTTAATTCCCTCGTCTAAATCATTAATATATATTGTAAAGAACTGGGGGCCCAGCACCGAGCCTTGTGGCACTGCCTGTCATTCTGAAAAGGACCTGCTAAATTCCTACTCTTTGCTTCCTGTCTGCCAACCAGTTCCCTATCCACGTTAATACCCTACCCCCCAATACCGTGTACTCTAATTATGCACACATAACATGGAGAGGTGATGTTGCACAGAGTGCTGGAGTAACTCAGCGGGTCTGGCAGCATCTCTGGAGAACATGGATAGGTGAGTTTCGGGTCGGGACCCTTCTTCAGTGTCCGAGTCTGAGAGTTCTAAGGGTCGCGACCCAAAACATCACCCATTCTTTTTCACCAGAGATGCTGCCTGACCCACTGAGTTACTCCAGCACTTTGTGTCTATCTTTGGTGCAAACCAGCATCTGCAGTTCCTTCCCACACACAAACAATATTAGGCAGCACACCCCTCCCTCCCTGGTGATACAGAGCAGCTGCCGCTGGTGCCAGGGTACACAAACAGTCATCTAGAGGACACGGGAGTGGCTTCCTCCCCCTGCAGTCTCTCTCCCATGTTACAAGTGTTTGGGAAACGCCGAGACTGGGCTGTGTAAATCATTCTCGACACGGGAAGTTACCCAGAAGCCTGGGAAAGATGGGAGAGGACAGATGCCGGGCTGATTGTATCTGTCCGCTATTTTAGTCCAGGAATGTGTTTGGAGGATCTGGGAAAGTTCTCTCCGTTCCCCTGCACGGCATTTGGGTCTTTGACAATCTCGGACATTCTGTGTGTGCTGCTGTTTGCATGTTTGCCTGTCCACGGCACGCGGGCGGTGTCAGCTCTGAAACTGCCGGCCGGGAACAGGTAAGCCAAACACAACTCCTGACCTGGCACGGCACGGCCCGGCACGACACGGCACAGGGACGGGCAGGACCGGCACCAGCTGTCACCTCTGCTCTGAAACAATTTAGCATCAGGGTAAGGGGGCGAGTTGTGCAGAATCAATACACACACACTACACACACACTACACACACACTACACACACACACTACACACACTACACACACACTACACACACCCCCACACACACTACACACACTACACACACTACACACACACTACACACACTACACACACACTACACACACACTACACACACTACACACACACTACACACACACTACACACACACTACAATACACACAGTACACATTGTCACACACCACACACACACACACTACACAGCTACACACACACACGTATGTACACATACACACATGTATGTACACACACTACTGCACTGTAAACATACACACACAGTGTATTACACACACACACACACTACATACACACACACACACTACACACATTTACACACACTACAAACATCAGTACACACACTACACACACACACCACACACACACACACACCACTACACACATATACACACACTACACACACACTACACACACACTACACACTACACACACTACACACATACACACACTACACACACACACTACACACACACTACAAACACTACACACACCACACACATACACACACTACACACACACTTGTTCACTACACACACACAACACACACTACACACAAAAACACTGTGACACTTAGACACACACTACACACACATTACTTACAGGACACACTACACACACACTAACATACACTAACTGTCACACAACACACATACACACACACTACACACACTATACACACACACTACACACACACACTACACACACATACAATTTATACACACACACTACACACACACTACACACATTGCACTACACACACTACACACACACTACACACACTACACACACACACTACACACACACTACACACACACACTACACACACACTACACACACTACACACACACTACACACACTACACACACACTACTACACACACTACACACACTACACACACTATACACACACACTGCCCCCGTCAGGGCCACTAATTATCACACTTAGAACTTCCAGAAGTTGTAGAACCACGGGACTGGACATCATGAAACTTGCAGAATAGTGAAAAGCCTGGATAGAGTGGATGTGGAGAGGATATTTCCACTAGTGGGAGAGTCTAGGACCAGAGGGCACAGCCTGAGAATTAAAGGACCTTCTTTTAGGAAGGAGATGAGGAGGAATTTCTTTAGTCAGAGGGTGGTGAATCTGTGGAGACTGTGGAGGCCAAGTCAGTGGATATTTTGTGTCAATAGGCAAGTGTTTTATTGTCACATGTCCCAAACACAACAATACAGCAGCACAACACGTATGTAAACATACATGTATGTAAACATATCTGCTCTGTAAACATAAGGCGAAAAAGTTCAGTGTATTATGTGCACACATGTATGTATACGTATGTGTAAATGTATGTTTATGTGTACATGTATGTGTATATATATATATCTTCAGCACGCACACTTAAAACAAACAAACAATTATCGCGCAAACAGACTAACCCAGAGTCCCAAGTCTACGTCCAAGAGAAACATTAGACTTTCACTTTCACAAGGAGTTCCTGTCCCGGGGGCGGCCGGGCTCCAGTTGTCCACAGCACGGGCTGACTGACCACGGTGTCCAGGGCGGGCTCGGACTCTGCCACTGACCCGGGGCGGTGTGGAGGGATCGCGGCCGGACTCTGGCGCTGGGGGGCAGAGAGAGAGAGGGAGAGGGAGAGAGAGAGGGGGAGGGAGAGGGCGGGCAGCGTCGCTGTTGTGAGGCCGAGTGACTGTGACTCCGGCCCCGGGAGCGGCTTCTTGGCCCGAACCTCAAACTAAACCCACAGCCGGAGCTTCACATCGTGGCTGCGGTCACGGGGAGAGATAGTGGGGTAGATAGGGGGCGAGAGGGATAGCGAGAAACATGGAACATAGGTACAGGAGTAGAGGCCATTCGGCCCTTCGAGCCTGCACCGCCATTCAATATGATCATGGCTGATCATCCAACTCAGTATCCTGAAAGTGGGAGAGACCACGGGCTCAGGGCGAGGGTGATTAATCCCACACCAACCCCGGCTCCAGACAGACTTGACCCCAGAGCGAGTGATGTTGAGGCGGAGCGGGCGAGTGAGGAGCGACAGACACAACTGGCCGGGAAAGGAACAAATGAGACGGACACTGAGCGGGGCAGCGGGGCCGGTAGGTTGCAGTGCAGAGGGGGCGCCGCTGTTGGAACTTTCTGCTGCCTCACTGCCGGGGGGGGGGGGGGGGTGGAGGGGGGGGCAGGGGGGGGGGGGGGGGTGGGGGTGGTGGGGGGGGGGAGGCTTCATGCAACAGGAGGAGACCATGGAGGGGGGAGGGTATGAGGGAGCTCAGATGGGAGAGGGGGAAGAGGAAGGGAGAACACAGTGGAGGGGATGGGGGAGAGAGTGGGGGAGC
Organism: Leucoraja erinaceus; assembly: GCF_028641065.1. Lineage (NCBI taxonomy): Eukaryota > Metazoa > Chordata > Chondrichthyes > Rajiformes > Rajidae > Leucoraja > Leucoraja erinaceus. Next base: position 488,406 of record NC_073394.1, read on the forward strand.
CCAGGCCGGAGGGGGGGGGGGGCAGGGGTAAGAGGTAGGGAGGGGGGGGGGGGGGGGAGTGACCCCGGGGGCGGGGTTGCTGCTGCCACGGGCACACTGCGCTGCACCGACCCAATGTGCGTGTGACAGTGGCTGACCCGCTCCTGGACCGCGGCGGGGGAGGGAATGGGAGGGGGGATGTGTATCCTGGAGCCTGTCACTGTCCAGCGGGAGGCAAGTGTAGACTCTGTGCGTCTACCCGATCTATTCCTCTCATGATTTTGTACACCTCTATAATATCACCCCTCATCCTCCTGCGCTCCAAGGAATAGAGACCCGGCCTGCCCAACCTCTCCCTGTAGCTCACACCCTCTAGTCCTGGCAACATCCCCCTAGTGTGGGGAGAGGGGGGAGGAGTGGGGAGAAAGGCCATCGTTATATGGTCACAGCTGAACAGCATGGAATCAGGCCCTTCGGCCCATCTTATCTATGCTGACTGGGGAGAGATTTAAGAGGGACTTTCACAGAGGGTGGTCCTCATCTGGAACGAGCTGCCAGAGGAAGCTGTGGAAGCCCATACAATGCTGTACAGCTCGACGACTCTGGTTGTGTGAGAGTTTTGGACAGAGTGTGGAATCATCCGGCATCACAACTGGCCAGGGGTGCAAAGTGTCCCCGCAGTATGTAGGTGTCAGCACTAGAGGGAGCTCTGAGCAAGTGCCCATTAAAGGCTCTAGACCGGAATCACTTCTGTTGCCAGAGATGTGCAGTAAGTTAGACACAAAAAGCTGCAGTAACTCGGCCTCCATTCCATAGAGCGCAGGAGGATGAGGGGAGATCGTATAGAGGTGAGAGGAATAGATCGGGTCAGGGGTGGAAAACCCGGGGGAGGGGGGGGGGGGGGCAGAGGGAGGGGGGTAGAGGGGGGGGGGGGGGGGGCAGAGGGGGGGGGGGGGGGGGGGGCAGAGGGGGGGGGGGGGGGGGGGGGAGGGGGGGGGGGGGGGGGGGGGGGGGGGGGGGGGGGGGGGGGGGGGGGGGGGGGGGGGGGGGGGGGGGGGGAGGGGGGGGAGGGGGGAAGGGGGAGGGGGGGGGGGGAAGAGGGGGGGGGGGGGGGGGAGGGGGGTAGAGAGAGGGGGGGGGGCAGAGAGGGGGGGGGGGGGGGGGGGGCAGGTCCCCCCATGTTTTGAGAGGTTGGGGGGGGGGGGGACCCCCGTAGACAGTGGGGGGTGGGACAGCTGATAGAGGGCGCCGATTGGACGAGAGAGACGTCGGTCAGCAGGCAATGGGGGCGGGATATGACGATTCAGTGCGGTGATTGGAGGAGGGAGACGTGGCACAGACCCGCAGCCAGGGTTGACCCCGGGCCGGGTGTCCGGTGTCCGGTCTCTGCCCCCCCCCCCCCCCCCCCCCCCCCCCCCGCGGGTGGCCAGAGACATCAGGAGTCAGATGGGCGCGATGCCCCCAGGCCCACAGCCAGCGCAGAGAAGCAGCGCTAAGTCCAGCTCAACTCTGCCTGTCCCGCCAGGTTAACCTACAGCCCTGCCTGGACTGGCCCAGGTTTACAGCCAGCACGGAGAAGCAACGCTGGTGTCCCGTCAGTCCAGACAGGGCTGTAGGTTAACCCGGAGAGACAGGCAGAGTTGAGCTGCATTTAGCGCTGGATTGAGCCTCCGAAGCCTCGCCCGTGTGTGAGTGAGTGTGCGACCGCCAAAAAGATTGAGTCCCACGTCCCCTCCATGTTTTGATAGCGATTTCCGCTCTTGGATCGGGTAGATGCACAAAGTCTCTTGCCCAGAGTAGGGGAATTGTGGACCAGAGGACGTAGGTTCAAGGTGAAGGGGAAAAGATTTAATAGGAATCTGAGGGGTAACTTTTTCACACCAAGGGAACAAGCTGCCAAAGGAGGTAGATGAGGCTGGGACTATCCCAACGTTTAAGAGACAATTAGACAGGTACATGGATAGGAGAGATTTGGAGGGGTATGGACCAAATGCGGGAAGGTGGGACTAGTGTAGCTGGGACATTGTTAGCCAGTGTGGGCAAGTTGGGCCGAAGGGCCTGTTTCCACACTGTATCACTCTACGACTATGAGGCAGCATCCCTGGAGAAAAGGAATGGGTGACGTTTTTGGACGAGACCCTTCTTCAGACTAGTTAGGGATAAAGGAAACCAGAGATAGAGACGATGATTTAGAAAGATAAAGCACAATGAATGAAGAAGGGTCTCAAACCGAAACGTCACATATTCTTTCGCTCCATAGATGCTGCCTCACCTGCTGTGTTTCTCCAGCATTTTTGTCATCCTTCGATTATTCCAGCATCTGCAGTTCTTTCTTCAACTTATTGTCTATTTCTCTCGTTTCCCATTTCCCTAGCTAATCTGAAGGGTCTCTACCCAAAACGTCACCCATTTCTTCTCTCCAGAGGTGCAGCCTATCCTGCTGAGTTACTCCAGCACTTTGTATCTATCTTTGGTTTAAACCAGCACCTGCAGTTCCTGCCTGCATGTTTACCTGTCCAAGATGTTTCCAGGGACAGTTGCTCTGTTGACAATACACGCCAGTGGTGAATGCATCAGCCATTGACTCTTCTGTCCAGCACTCAGATGTAATCTCCAGGAAGCCGGGCTTGCAGTGGGGAGACTTTACACCCTCAAGCTAGAAATGCTGAGAGGTTCAGGCTGGGTGGAACATAGAACAATACAACACAGGAACAGGCCCTTCGGCCCACAGCTTGTGTGCTGAACATGATGCCAAGTTACATTGATGTCATCTGCCTGTATATGATCCGTATCCCTCCATATCCATGTGCCCATCTAAAAGCCTCTTAAACTCCAGAATTGTATCTGCCTCCATCATCACCCTCTGTGTATAAACCCTGCCCCACACATCTCCATTAAACCCAGCCCCTCTCACCTTGTAGTTATGCCCATTTCCACCCTGGGAATGTACCCTATCAATGTCTCTCATCATTTTATATTCAGTAAAGCCTCGTTATAACGGACTGGGGAAGAGGGGGAATGTTGTCTAGTATTGCCCATAGTCCACTATAACATTGTCATTGCATATTGTGGAAACAAAGAACTGCAGATGCTGATTGATACATAAAAGAACACAGTGCTGGAGTAACTCAGCCAGTGCGGGGTTGAAGGAAGGTCAGTCTATGGTTTAATTCCAGCTCCAATCACAACAATTATATTCCTCAGTAAGTGTTTATTTCTTAAACCTTCTCCTGTGGTTGGACTGTCCTTGAACGGACTCTGCTGGCTTTACCTTGCACTAAACGTTATTCCCTGATCATGTCGTGTGTGCGTGTGTTTATGCCCGTGTGTGCGTGCGTGTGTTTAACGTGTACGTGATGTTGCGCTCCAAGTAGCGCGCACACGGTCATTCACAAATCAATCAACTCATTCCAATGGCAATGGAACCAAGACGATTGGAGCCGATAGATCAGTTGCAGCTCCATCTGCCTTCACAGCCGTTGTGTTCAAGATCACTTTGTCCGCCTGGTCCGCCGTTGAGGTCTTGTAGGTTGGATCGTTCTTAGTCTGGACCCTCATCCTTGACCTTACCGCCATGGGTGGCCCGACTAGAAGCTGGTGGTTCCGACGGCATCGCTCTCGGCATCATGGGGTCATACAAGCCTCTTCACCACGACAAGGTCAATGATCCAAAGCGGCATGTATCTATACGCATGTATCTATACGCCTGTATCTATACACATGTATCTATACGCATGTATCTATACACATGTATCTATACGCATGTATCTATACGCTGTATCTATACGCCTGTATCTATACGCATGTATCTATACGCCTGTATCTATACACATGTATCTATACGCATGTATCTATACACATGTATCTATACGCATGTATCTATACGCTGTATCTATACGCCTGTATCTATACGCCTGTATCTATACACATGTATCTATACGCATGTATCTATACGCATGTATCTATACGCATGTATCTATACGCATGTGTCTATACGCTGTATCTATACGCTGTATCTATACGCATGTGTCTATACGCTGTATCTATACGCATGTATCTATACGCATGTATCTATACGCATGTATCTATACGCATGTTTCTATACACTGTATCTATACGCTGTATCTATACGCATGTATCTATACGCATGTGTCTATACGCTGTATCTATACGCATGTATCTATACGCATGTGTCTATACGCTGTATCTATACGCTGTATCTATACGCATGTATCTATACGCATGTGTCTATACGCATGTATCTATACACATGTATCTATACGCATGTATCTATACGCATGTATCTATACGCATGTGTCTATACGCTGTATCTATACGCTGTATCTATACGCATGTATCTATACACATGTGTCTATACGCTGTATCTATACGCATACGCATGTATCTATACGCATGTGTCTATACGCTGTATCTATACGCCTGTATCTATACGCATGTATCTATACATGTATCTATACGCTGTATCTATACGCATGTATCTATACGCATGTATCTATACGCATGTATCTATACGCATGTATCTATGTATCTATACACATGTATCTATACGCTGTATCTATACACATGTATCTATACGCCTGTATCTATACACATGTATCTATACGCTGTATCTATACACATGTATCTATACACATGTATCTATACGCTGTATCTATACACATGTATCTATACGCTGTATCTATACGCATGTATCTATACGCATGTATCTATACGCATGTATCTATCAGTATCTATACGCATGTATCTATACGCATGTATCTATGTATCTATACACATGTATCTATACGCTGTATCTATACGCATGTATCTATACGCATGTATCTATACGCTATGTATCTATACACATGTATCTATACGCTGTATCTATACTGTATCTGTATCTATACACATGTATCTATACGCTGTATCTATACGCATGTATCTATACGCATGTATCTATACGCTGTATCTATACGCTGTATCTATACGCTGTATCTATACGCATGTATCTATACGCTGTATCTATACACATGTATCTATACGCATGTATCTATACGCATGTATCTATACACATGTATCTATACGCTGTATCTATACACATGTATCTATACGCATGTATCTATACGCATGTATCTATACACATGTATCTATACGCTGTATCTATACACATGTATCTATACGCATGTATCTATACATGTATCTATATGTATCTATACGCATGTATCTATACACATGTATCTATACGCATGTATCTATACGCATGTATCTATACGCTGTATCTATACGCATGTATCTATACGCAGTATCTATACGCATGTATCTATACGCTGTATCTATACGCTGTATCTATACGCTGTATCTATACGCCTGTATCTATACGCCTGTATCTATACGCATGTATCTATACGCATGTATCTATACGCATGTATCTATACACATACACTGTATCTATACGCATGTATCTATACGCATGTATCTATACACATACACTGTATCTATACGCATGTATCTATACGCATGTATCTATACACATACACTGTATCTATACGCATGTATCTATACGCATGTATCTATACGCATGTATCTATACGCATGTATCTATACACATGTATCTATACGCTGTATCTATACGCATGTATCTATACACATGTATCTATACACATACACTGTATCTATACGCCTGTATCTATACACATACACTGTATCTATACGCATGTATCTATACGCATGTATCTATACACATACACTGTATCTATACGCCTGTATCTATACACATGTATCTATACACATACACTGTATCTATACGCATGTATCTATACGCATGTATCTATACACATACACTGTATCTATACGCATGTATCTATACGCATGTATCTATACGCATGTATCTATACGCTGTATCTATACGCATGTATCTATACGCATGTATCTATACACATGTATCTATACGCATGTATCTATACGCTGTATCTATACGCTGTATCTATACGCATGTATCTATACGCTGTATCTATACGCATGTATCTATACGCATGTATCTATACACATGTATCTATACGCATGTATCTATACGCTGTATCTATACGCATGTATCTATACGCATGTATCTATACGCATGTATCTATACGCATGTATCTATACGCTGTATCTATACGCATGTATCTATACGCCTGTATCTATACGCATGTATCTATACGCATGTATCTATACGCATGTATCTATACACATACACTGTATCTATACGCATGTATCTATACGCATGTATCTATACGCATGTATCTATACGCTGTATCTATACGCTGTATCTATACACATGTATCTATACACATGTAACTATACGCATGTATCTATACGCATGTATCTATACACATGTATCTATACGCATGTATCTATACACATACACTGTATCTATACGCATGTATCTATACGCATGTATCTATACACATGTATCTATACACATACACTGTATCTATACACATGTATCTATACGCATGTATCTATACGCATGTATCTATACGCATGTATCTATACGCATGTATCTATACGCATGTATCTATACGCATGTATCTATACACATGTATCTATACGCATGTATCTATACACATACACTGTATCTATACGCATGTATCTATACACATGTATCTATACGCATGTATCTATACGCATGTATCTATACGCATGTATCTATACGCATGTGTCTATACGCATGTATCTATACGCATGTATCTATACGCATGTATCTATACACATACACTGTATCTATACGCATGTATCTATACGCATGTATCTATACGCATGTATCTATACGCATGTATCTATACGCTGTATCTATACGCATGTATCTATACGCATGTATCTATACGCATGTATCTATACACATGTATCTATACACATGTATCTATACACATACAATGTATCTATACACATGTATCTATACGCATGTATCTATACACATACACTGTATCTATACACATGTATCTATACACATGTATCTATACACATACACTGTATCTATACGCATGTATCTATACGCATGTATCTATACGCTGTATCTATACGCATGTATCTATACGCATGTATCTATACACATACACTTTATCTATACGCATGTATCTATACGCATGTATCTATACGCATGTATCTATACGCATGTATCTATACGCATGTATCTATACGCATGTATCTATACGCATGTATCTATACACATGTATCTATACACATACACTGTATCTATACGCATGTATCTATACGCATGTATCTATACACATGTATCTATACGCATGTATCTATACACATGTATCTATACGCATGTATCTATACACATGTATCTATACGCATGTATCTATACACATACACTGTATCTATACACATGTATCTATACGCATGTATCTATACGCATGTATCTATACACATACACTGTATCTATACGCATGTATCTATACGCATGTATCTATACGCATGTATCTATACGCTGTATCTATACGCTGTATCTATACACATGTATCTATACACATGTATCTATACGCATGTATCTATACGCATGTATCTATACACATGTATCTATACGCATGTATCTATACACATACACTGTATCTATACGCATGTATCTATACGCATGTATCTATACGCTGTATCTATACACATGTATCTATACGCATGTATCTATACGCTGTATCTATACACATGTATCTATACGCATGTATCTATACACTGTATCTATACGCATGTATCTATACGCATGTATCTATACACATACACTGTATCTATACGCATGTATCTATATGCATGTATCTATACGCTGTATCTATACGCATGTATCTATACGCATGTATCTATACACATACACTGTATCTATACGCATGTATCTATACGCATGTATCTATACGCATGTATCTATACGCATGTATCTATACGCTGTATCTATACGCATGTATCTATACGCATGTATCTATACGCTGTATCTATACGCATGTATCTATACGCATGTATCTATACGCATGTATCTATACGCTGTATCTATACGCATGTATCTATACGCATGTATCTATACGCATGTATCTATACACATGTATCTATACACATGTATCTATACACATACACTGTATCTATACACATGTATCTATACACATACACTGTATCTATACACATGTATCTATACGCATGTATCTATACGCATGTATCTATACGCTGTATCTATACGCATGTATCTATACGCATGTATCTATACGCATGTATCTATACACATGTATCTATACACATGTATCTATACACATACACTGTATCTATACGCATGTATCTATACGCATGTATCTATACACATGTATCTATACGCATATATCTATACACATACACTGTATCTATACGCAGTATCTATACGCATGTATCTATACACATGTATCTATACGCATGTATCTATACACATGTATCTATACGCATGTATCTATACACATACACTATCTATACGCAGTATCTATACGCATGTATCTATACACATGTATCTATACACATGTATCTATACGCTGTATCTATACGCATGTATCTATACACATGTATCTATACGCAGTATCTATACGCATGTATCTATACACATGTATCTATACACATGTATCTATACGCTGTATCTATACGCATGTGTCTATACGCATGTATCTATACGCAGTATCTATACGCATGTATCTATACGCATGTATCTATACGCTGTATCTATACGCATGTATCTATACGCATGTATCTATACGCATGTATAGATACGCATGTGTATATACGCATGTATCTATACGCATGTATCTATACGCTGTATCTATACGCATGTATCTATACGCCTGTATCTATACGCATGTATCTATACGCTGTATCTATACGCATGTATCTATACGCTGTATCTATACGCATGTATCTATACGCATGTATCTATACGCATGTATCTATACGCTGTATCTATACGCATGTATCTATACGCATGTGTCTATACACTGTATCTATACGCCTGTATCTATACGCATGTATCTATACGCATGTATCTATACGCATGTATCTATACGCATGTGTCTATACGCATGTATCTATACGCATGTATCTATACGCATGTATCTATACGCTGTATCTATACGCATGTATCTATACGCATGTATCTATACGCATGTATCTATACGCATGTGTCTATACGCTGTATCTATACGCATGTATCTATACGCATGTATCTATACGCATGTATCTATACGCTGTATCTATACGCATGTATCTATACGCATGTATCTATACGCATGTATCTATACGCTGTATCTATACGCATGTGTCTATACGCATGTGTCTATACGCTGTATCTATACGCTGTATCTATACGCATGTATCTATACGCATGTATCTATACGCTGTATCTATACGCATGTATCTATACGCATGTATCTATACGCTGTATCTATACGCATGTATCTATACGCATGTATCTATACGCATGTATCTATACGCTGTATCTATACGCATGTATCTATACGCATGTATCTATACGCATGTATCTATACGCTGTGTCTATACGCATGTATCTATACGCATGTATCTATACGCTGTATCTATACGCATGTATCTATACGCATGTATCTATACGCATGTATCTATACGCCTGTATCTATACGCCTGTATCTATACGCATGTATCTATACGCTGTATCTATACGCATGTATCTATACGCATGTATCTATACGCCTGTATCTATACGCATGTATCTATACGCATGTATCTATACGCGCTGTATCTATACGCATGTATCTATACGCATGTATCTATACGCATGTATCTATACGCATGTATCTATACGCATGTATCTATACGCATGTATCTATACGCTGTATCTATACGCATGTATCTATACGCATGTATCTATACGCATGTATCTATACGCATGTATCTATACGTATCTATACGCTGTATCTATACGCATGTATCTATACTGCTGTATCTATACACTGTATCTATACGCATGTATCTATACGCATGTATCTATACGCTGTATCTATACGCATGTATCTATACGCTGTATCTATACGCATGTATCTATACGCATGTATCTATACGCATGTATCTATACGCATGTATCTATACGCTGTATCTATACGCATGTATCTATACGCATGTATCTATACGCATGTATCTATACACTGTATCTATACGCATGTATCTATACGCATGTATCTATACGCATGTATCTATACGCGCACGCTGTATCTATACGCATGTATCTATACGCATGTATCTATACGCATGTATCTATACGCATGTATCTATACGCTGTATCTATACGCATGTATCTATACGCATGTATCTATACGCATGTATCTATACGCATGTATCTATACGCATGTATCTATACGCTGTATCTATACGCATGTATCTATACGCTGTATCTATACGCATGTATCTATACGCATGTATCTATACGCATGTATCTATACGCATGTATCTATACGCATGTATCTATACGCATGTATCTATACGCTGTATCTATACGCATGTATCTATACGCTGTATCTATACGCATGTATCTATACGCATGTATCTATACGCATGTATCTATACGCATGTATCTATACGCATGTATCTATACGCATGTATCTATACGCATGTATCTATACGCTGTATCTATACGCATGTATCTATACGCATGTATCTATACGCATGTATCTATACGCTGTATCTATACGCATGTATCTATACGCATGTATCTATACGCCTGTATCTATACGCATGTATCTATACGCATGTATCTATACGCATGTATCTTTACCCTGTATCTATACGCCTGTATCTATACGCATGTATCTATACGCTTGTATCTATACGCTGTATCTATACGCCTGTATCTATACGCATGTATCTATACGCTGTATCTATACGCTGTATCTATACGCCTGTATCTATACGCATGTATCTATACGCTGTATCTATACGCATGTATCTATACGCATGTATCTATACGCTGTATCTATACGCTGTATCTATACGCTGTATCTATACGCATGTATCTATACGCATGTATCTATACGCATGTATCTATACGCTGTATCTATACGCATGTATCTACGCATGTATACGCATGTATCTATACGCCTGTATCTATACGCATGTATCTATACGCTGTATCTATACGCTGTATCTATACACATGTATCTATACGCATGTATCTATACACATGTATCTATACGCTGTATCTATACACCTGTATCTATACGCATGTATCTATACGCTGTATCTATACGCTGTATCTATACGCCTGTATCTATACGCATGTATCTATACGCTGTATCTATACGCATGTATCTATACGCATGTATCTATACGCTGTATCTATACGCATGTATCTATACACATGTATCTATACGCTGTATCTATACGCATGTATCTATACGCATGTATCTATACGCTGTATCTATACGCATGTATCTATACGCATGTATCTATACACATGTATCTATACGCTGTATCTATACGCATTTATCTATACGCATGTATCTATACACTGTAAATGGATCGATTATAATCATGTATTGTCTTTCTGCTGACTGGTTAGCACGCTACAAAAGCTTTTCACTGTACCTCGGCACCCGTGACAATAAACTAAACTGAACTGAAATGTTCCCCAGATGTAAGTTTATTGGAAACATCATTGCCAAGACTCACCACGACCAGAGATGAAAACATGGAAGAGCACAGCACAAGAACAGGCCCTTCGGCCCACAATGTCTGTGCTAAACATAATGCATCTCCTTTACACTCATCCCCTGCTGGTTGACTTTGCTGTCCTGTTGTCACCAACTTGTCATCTTCCTCGCTCCTTACTCTGTGACCCAGCAGCAACTGTTTTAATGACCACACTCTCTTCTTGCAGGAGAGGACGAGGCGACAGATTAAAACAAGTCAATCATCTGTTGTCTCCAATGGATTTAAAACACGACACCTTCTTAAAAGATAGAGCAGACATTTCCAATATTCTCGCCATATTTATGCTCCCTCAACATTACTGAATCAAATCTTCTGGTTTATATCACTCAACTCTCTGTGGGTTTAGTGTTGTACTTCCTCCATTACCCCAGTGGCTACACTTCAAACGCACCGCGTTCACTTTAGAGTGCGTTGGGATGTCTTGAAAGGAATACGAGGGAGTTTATAATGAGAAACATTCCTTTCTGTCTTCTATTTTAAAGCTATTTACATTTCACCGATGTACAACATTGGTTAGTGAAATAACGTTACATTGGAACAGAAATATCACATTAAATTTGCCAACATATGGATACCAGTCTGCTCCAAAGTTATATGTAGGGAGGAACTGCAGATGTTAGTTTAAAACCAAGATAGACACAAAATGCTGGAGTAACTCAGTGGGACAGGCAGCATCTCTGGAGAGACATTTCGGGTCGAGACCCTTCTTCAGACTTCAGGGTCTTGACCTGAAACGTCACCCAGGTCCAAAGTTATTTTATTTTTCAAAATTCACACATTGTAACAAGATAAAATGATAAGGAAAGGAAGACAAGAGAAATATAATGGACGCTTCAAGGTTTAATTCCAGGCTTTCTGTATTTTCCTTGGTAAATACGATGCAACAATTCATGGCCATGCACTACATGTACACATAGTTTAAAACAGACAACGTGAGGACAAATGTGGAGCCACTGTAGCTGATGATGAAGGTTGATGGTCACCACAAGCTTTGGACAGCAGTACATGTGTAAATAAATATCTCTGATTGTAGCTCTGGGAAACGATGAGTTTATTTTGTACCACTGATAATGATGAGAAGGTGATGGGATCACATCTGTTTTTATTTTATAAATATTTTGCAGACATGTTTAACATGATGAAAGGCTGGAAGGTAGAACTCGAAACTTCTCATTTTACAGGGAAAGTTAGGCATGCATTTCATAATTAGTGACTGAAGTAGTGACAGGTAGCTGAACCATCCTAACACCAACTAGAGAGCGGTCCTGACCTCCCATCCAGCTCATTAGAGACCCTCAGACTATGTTTGATTGGACTTTATCCCGTATGTCTATACTGTGAACGGTTTGATTGTAACTGTCTCTGCGCTGACTGGATAGCGTGCAACAATAAAGTTTCTCACCGTACCTCGGTTCATGCAACAATAACAAAGTAGAGACCGTGAGGCCATAAATATGTTACACACGAAGATACAATAATTAGAGTAAAGAATGCATGAGAAAGAATAGCAATTCAGATTAGTGGTGTTCATGCAGGATAACACATGGAATAGTTGGGCCGAATGGCCTTATATGTTGCAACCTGATACTTGTGAGTGGAAGTAGACGTTCGTTTTAATGTTTGTTTCCGTACAGAACAGAAACAACATGGTAGTATATGTTAAAAATACACAGAAAATCGCCAAAACCCCACGTATCCAAATGAACGGTGGAAAGTTACTCTTTGGTGCAATTCCGAGTAAATTAGTACAAAATCTGTGATGAAATGCACCAATGGCTACAATCTCACAAAGATAAACACAAGATTCATGTCTTCATTTTTGTCAATTGAGAAAATCAATAATTTCATAATTTTAGTAAGGAGTTAAAAATAAGAGACAGTGTACACTCCTGATAGTTAAATAATTCAAAAATACATTGATGATGCATTCAATGTTGTTCTCTTTATGATAATCCAAGAGAATTATTCAATGACAGTGTTGGTATTTTGGAGATGGCTGGGAGATACAATGATCTTTTCCCCCCTGAAGCAACATTATTATAAACTAAATCTTACGCTGCTCTACGGCAGAAACACCCAGCAATGATCAGGATGATTTAAGAGCTCAGTCTAAGATGTGAGAGCAGAGATGACGCCTTTACAATGCTGTGGGTTTTCCCTGCAGAAGGCAAGTTCATCTGAAACTTTGGGAAGTGAACATGCATTCAATACTGCTGCCTCTAAAGGGCCCGCCCCACTTGGGTGTCATTTGCGCGTCACAGCATACGCCGCCACGCCTCGCCACGCATCACGCACGTTACCACGCGCCAACCAATTTTTAGGATGTCGCGCAAATGACGCCCAAGTGGGACAAGCCCTTAACACAGCAGTTGTTGATATGTTCAACTCAGCATTCACCATTAGGATATGTACCATTGAACAAGGTAACAATGTTCTGGTAAACAATATGTATACATGAAGCTCTGTGTTAGAGTCCTGTAGATGTACAGCACAGCAACAGGCCCTTTGGCCCACCTTTTCCATGCCATCCCAGTTGGCATACAAAGCTAATGCTATTTGCCTGCATTAATTGACTGGATAAATTTTATTCTGTTTAAATTTAGTATTGATTTAATAAAGTTATTCTTTTAGTGAATGGCGGTGCAGGCTCGGAGGGCTGAATGGCCTACTCCTGCACCTAGTTTCTATGTTTTCTATGTCATTTTTGTAGCTTATACTATACGGGGAGAATCTCGCAACTTTCTTGGAAGCTTTCAATCTTTTTTGTGGGAGGTTGTTATAATTGTAAATCTGAAGTCCTCATCAATGATTTATTTAGTCTGTTACTATTGACTATGATGTTCATACACGTGGGTTAGTACTGCTGAAAATGATTTATACCACAGGGGGGTTGAGTTAGTTATCAGGCAAGAATTTCTTTACATTTCTGCTAATTCCATGGATCCAAAGACAAATTATGTTTCAATACGGACAACATATTTAGATGATTCTTGAACAGACTTGACTGAGATGCATCATCGCTGTTTCTAGGTTTAAACAGTGAAAATTAATTCCACCATGACTCTACATCAGTCAAAAGACCTTTCATCCCATCCTGGAAATTGAGCCGAGATTTCTGTCCTCAACCATAGGCAGAGTAGATGGACACAAATCATTTCTGCTTTGTGCTCATATCAAGAAGGTGTAGCTCACTGCCAAGGAATAGAACAGATTAGTGGCCCCGCACAATGGCCGTAACACCACGCCATCTTTACAAACCTTCCATCTCCAGAAGGATTCAACTAGTGGTTGTTGCTAACTTTTCATTTGGGTAAAGTTCAATGGGAAGTGGGTTGAGTTATCCCAGATAGAGCTGTATCTGTATCTGTACCTGCATCTGTACTTATACCTGTACCTGTACCTGTATCTGTACCTGTAGAAGAGACAACCTAGCACTGGTTCAGGAGAAATGGCAGGAATAGTGAGTCTTCGTGTCCAGCATGGGGTTCAAACATTGCACAACTGAGGGTTTATAATGAATAATTAATAAAACAGAAAGGGTCAATTTTCAGAGGAATCGGTTTCTTCTGTTGACCCATCACTCTCAACGTTGACTTTTTTGCGATGGGTGATGGTCTTACGGTGAGTGGTCTTTCTGGTGGGTTCCTTGTGTGTAGGTCTACTGGTGGCTGGAGTATTGAGCAACTGATCAATGCTGTTGACAAACGTAAACACTCACGTTATATATCTACAAACTGGTAGCTTTAATTGCTGGAAACAGATATTTATTGATGCCAATCTCTTGAATGTACAGCCTGCACAATAACATGGAAGGTTGAACACAAACACAACTACATGAAGTTTCTTTATCACCAAATTTGGATTATGAGATGAAGTAACATTAACAGAGAATTATTGAAATCTACTGATTGAATAAACTGCTGCTTTTCAGAGTTAACAACGTCAACCAAGATGATCCCCATCCATTCTCACGTTTTGTTTTGAGACTTTAAATCATCTAAAAGGCAGTGCAATTCCCTGTCTTTCCTCACCAACTGTGAATATAAAGGGCCTGTCCCACTTACGCAACTTTTTCGGGGACTGCCGGCACCCGTCACAGGTCGTTCAGGTCGCCGAAAATGTTCAACGTTGAAAATCCAGCGGCGACCAGAACAAGGTACGACTCTTTGGGCGACTGAGGAGACGACTCACGACCGTACAGGCGACATGTCGCGGGGTGAAGACTGTACGGTCGTGAGTAGTCGCCCAAAGAGTCGTACCTTGTCCTGGTCGCCGCTGGATTTTCAACATGTTGAACATTTTCGGCGACCTGCGACGACCTATGACGGGTGCCGGCAGTCTCCGAAAAAGTTGCGTAAGTGGGACAGGCCCTTAACAAAGGCGTATTCCTGAGATGGAAGGAAATGAACACTGGGACATAGTTCAGTGATGCAGAGTGGATTAACACCAACACTGCATGTTTCACCTCAACAATGGGACCATTTTATTGCCAAAAATACTTTAAAAACTATTGAATGGCCAACATGTAATCTTTTAAAATGTAAAACTTGATCCAAAAAAAGGTACTGGTTTCCTTTGAGGAACAGCAGCCTTGTAGACAAGGAACAAGGAACCGAGGTGGAGACACAGGAACTACAACACTGGAATGTTGAGCAAGACCAACTCAGTGCGACAGGCAGCGTCTGTGGAGGGAATGGATCAGTGACCC
This sequence comes from Leucoraja erinaceus, assembly GCF_028641065.1. Taxonomy (NCBI): domain Eukaryota; kingdom Metazoa; phylum Chordata; class Chondrichthyes; order Rajiformes; family Rajidae; genus Leucoraja; species Leucoraja erinaceus. The sequence goes on from NC_073394.1 coordinate 504,808, forward strand.
TTCTTCGGGAACCAAGGCAATGGCTTGTCCCTCATTAATGAAAATACACAACCTATGTGGCAGGTGTGAGCTGGGAAAAACACCCTGATACACTGGCTGGCCATTGATGCATGGGTTCGCCATTGATACACTGGGTGGCCATTGATACACTGGATGGCCATTGATACACTGGATGGCCATTGATACACTGGCTGGCCATTCATACACTGGCTGCCCATTCATACACTGGCTGGCCATTGATGCATGGGTTCGCCATTGATACACTGGCTGGCCATTGATACACTGGATGCCCATTGATACACTGGATGCCCTTTGATGATACACTGGCTGCCCATTGATACACTGGATGCCCATTGATACACTGGCTGGCCATTGATACACTGGATGGCCATTGATACACTGGCTGGCCATTAATACATGGGTTGGCCATTACGAAATGAACGGGGACTTCAGTGGCAATGGGACAGAACAATGGAACAATCAACAAAGTAGTGTAACATGCAGTTAATCTCACACGTACAATTTCTCCAGTTCTTGGTCCATTTCTGAATCGGTGAAGACCTCTAACTTGTTGGGCACAATCCCTGTAAATGCAGGAACATAAAACAGGTTGTTTCAAGTCAATCGAAATCTGCAGCTTTAAAAAAACTATATGTTCATCAGGAGAAGATTAAAAACATTACAAACGTGTTATCATTCTTCTCCACCTGTCTGAGAGGTACCTTTATCACACAAAGGATGATGGGTGTATGGAAGAAGCTGTCAGAGGAGGTAGTTGAGGCTGGAACTAGCCAAACGTTTAAGAAACAGTTAGGCAGGTATATGGATATGACAGCTTTGGAGGGATATGGACCAAACTCAGGCAGGTGGGAGTAGTGCAGCTGGGACATGTTGGCCGGTGGGGGCAAGATGGGCTGAAGGGCCTGTTTCCATGCTGTATCACTCTATGATTCTATGACTTGATTATCCGGATGGAGGGAGGAGAATTGACAATTGGAAATGAGGAAATTACAGAGACATTAAAACATTTTGACATTCATCTGCAAAGTTGACAAGAAGTGGTTAGTTTCTGTTGTAGATGCAAAAATATGCCAAGCAGACAGGGAGAAACCAGGCGAAATGACCCAAAACTGCCAGAAAGATAGGTTTCAACAACTGTTATAAAGAGAGGAGGAGAAAGAGAATGAGAGAAGGAGAGAGACAGAGAATATATATAGGGAGTGAAGGGCTTGTCTGCAGAAGATGGAATCACCACTGATGAAGAATCTGAGTCACAGCTGATCAAAAGTAATTCAATGATACTTTATTGAATCATCAACAGGAAGGTAAATTTACGTTTCCTCCCCCAACGCACATTTTACTTCCTTGTTTAAGAAGAAACTGCAGATGCTGGAAAAATCGAAGGTAGACAAAAATGCTGGAGAAACTCAGCGGGTGAGGCAGCATCTATGGAGCGAAGGAATAGGTGATGTTTCGGGTCGAGACACTTCTTCAGAACGTTTCAGGTCGAGACACTTTTTCAGTCTGAAGAAGGGTCTTGACCCAAAAAGTCACCTATTCCTTCGCTCCATAGATACTGCCTCACCCGCTGAGTTTCTCCAGCATTTTTATCTACCTTTTACTTCCTTGAGTTCTGCCACTGGATGGCACTGTAACCTTCTGAAGTATTGTCCAAGCCCCAGTTATGAACCATGCATAGTGGGCTAATGAAAGCAAGCCTGACTGCATCTGTGCAAGTCTGTAGAGTGCAGCATTACACCATTCAACCACAGCTTCTGAAACCCTTACTCACGAGGAGAAAAGAGAGAAGGGAAAACACGAGGAGATAGCAAATAGAGATGAAGGGAGGAGAGGAGGGAGAGTAAGGAAGGAAGGGGAGACAGGAAAGAAATGTATAAAGTATAGAAGTAATTGTGGCACTTTCAGGCAGCAATGTGGTGTCATGTACAGGGGCATTAATCGTCTGCCCATGGAACCTTCCTTTAACTCTTCACTATGACATTTCATTTCATTGTGATAGTGTTCAAAGAAATTTGTTAATTTGCATTTGTTATAGTCATAGAGTGATACAGTGTGGAAACAGGCCCTTCGGCCCACCTTGCCCACACCGACCAACATCTCCCAGCTGCACTAGTCCCACCTGCCCGCGTTTGGCCCATATCCCTCCAAACCTGTCCTATCCATGTACTTGTCTAACTGTTTCTTAAACGTTCGGATAGTCCCAGCCTCAACTACCTCCTCTGGCAGCTTGTTCCATACAGCCACCACCCTCTGTGTGGAAAAGTTGCCCCTCAGATTCCTGTTAACTCTTTTCCCCTTCACTTTAAATCTATGTTGAACCTATATTTGCGTTAATACATGAATACAAATAATTTCTAATCATTTCTAGAATGCAACATAAACCTGGGAGCTTCAGATTGTAATTGGGATGATGGGCTTGGAGGCCTTGGGAAAACACAGAGATCTATTCCAAACAAAATCATTTTCAAAGTGCGGATTTACAACTGAATGAGTAACATCCAGGGGGGAATGTTCTGCTATTTACACAGTTCTACCAAAGATCTTTTCACCCACTTTGCAATTCCCATATACATAATGAAACATCTTCTGATGTAAAGCCTCTTTGGATGTCTTGAGACGGCGCGTTTACACACAGGTCTCCCGTGTAGCTGAGAATTCATCAGTCAATCCAGATTCCCACACCAGGATCATGATGTTCCAAACACACCTTGCAGATGAGGGTTTAAAATCAAGACCATGGAAACCTTTGATGATTACATCAAGGCACAGAAAAGGTGCTCTTTGATACACAGACGTGAGAGGAATTTCAGTCTTGATATCCTGGAAATCTTGAACTTTTGCAAATTTTGAAACATATTCAGTGTTTTAATTTTAATAACTGATTGTTCAACTTTAATCAACATTAAAAATGGAGAACTATGCTCTCAGCAGAACACAACGCTGCATTTTTGTTAATCCATCGGAATAAAAGGTGTGGAGGAGGAAACACGCAAGGAACTGCAGATGCTGGTTTACTAAGAAAGACACAGAGTGCTGGAGTAACTCAGCGGGTCAGGCAGCATCTCTGGAGAACATGGATACGTGACGGTTTGGGTCAGGACTAAGTATCTCAGGAGGTTATTCCTGCGCTCTGTGAAACGTCATCTATCCATGTTCTCCACAGATGCTGCCTGACCCGCTGAGTTACTCCAGCACTCTGTGATACGTCACCTATCCATGTTCTCCACAGACGCTGCCTGACCCGCTGAGTTACTCCAGCACTCTGTGAAACATCACCTATCCATGTTCTCCACAGATGCTGCCTGACCCGCTGAGTTACTCCAACACTTTGTGTCTTTATTTGTTGAAGGAGGAAGCTGTGATCTGTATTTACCTGAACAGGTAGTTATGGCCTGTGGCAAAGTGCACCACATCAGGTGAAGGAATGCTGTGTTGTCACTGATATGTGGGCTGCCGCGTGATTCTACATTTCACATCTTGAAGCTAAGGCCTGAAGCTGAACTCAAACACCTGACCCAGAATGGCAACCCATCAAATGAACAAACATTTATAGACTGTAACAACAACAAAATCTAGGCTCGTAAATCACATGAATTTGTGACTTGTAATGGATTGCCGCTGCCAGTAAATTACAAATTACATTCTACATTCATACACGCCAGCGGTAAAAACTCTAATTGCCGATACTTCAGAAAGAGCTACGCGCTTCATCACGTTGCAGTGATTATTGATACATCTCACGCAGCACAACCAGGTCAATCCCAACCTGCCCGTGCGTTAACCAAGAGGTTTCCAACATGACACACACCTCTCCTTACTCTGAACATTTGCCCAAGTTTTCACTTCAACCACTTGACTTTTTTCTTTGCTTCAAAACCTCAGGTTCAGTACTGACTTGCGTCTACAACAATGTCTCTCCTGCTGCATTTGCAATCAAATGTTCAAGTGTTTTCCGACAAGGTCGGAGAGAAGCAGCGGCCAGAAGCAGCGAGAGCGAGTATTGGCTGGAAGTCGGTGAGTCAGAGGGAAAGAAGATTAAAAAAGAACGTCAAAGGCCCAGGTTCGAGTAATTTATGTTGGGAGAGGCCTTGTCGGGAGAGGCCTTGTCGGGAGATGTCGGGAGAGGCCATGTTGTGAGAGGCCATGTTGGGAGAGGCCTTGTCGGGAGAGGCCTTGTCGGGAGAGGCCTTGTTGTGAGAGGCCATGTTGGGAGAGGCCTTGTTGGGAGAGGCCATGTTGTGAGAGGCCTTGTTGGGAGAGGCCTTGTTGTGAGCGGCCTTGTTGGGAGAGGCCATGTTGGGAGAGGCCTTGTCGGGAGAGGCCATGTTGGGAGAGGCCATGTTGGGAGAGGCCATGTTGGGAGAGGCCTTGTCGGGAGAGGCCATGTTGGGAGAGGCCATGTTGGGAGAGGCCGTGTCGGGAGAGGCCGTGCTGGGAGAGGCCTTGTTGTTGGAGGCCGTGTTGTTGGAGGCCTTGTTGAGGTGAAGTGCCTTGGTGAGTAAAGTGTGAGGCCTTGGCTTGAGAGCCTTTGGCGAGGAGGCTACACTTGATTGAAATTTGTGATTTTTGTCCAGTGAAGAAATGGCAGGCAGGTTGGTACAATGTGTTTCCTGCAGGATGTGGGAAGTCAGGGATACCGCTGGAGTTTCTAGAAACTACCCCTGCAGAAATTGTGGCCAGATGCAGCTCCTGAATAACCGTGTTAGGGAACTGGAGAAGTAGCTGGATGACCTCAGAACCATCAGGGAAAACAAGAGTTTCCTGGACAGGTCTCACAGTGACGTTGTCACACCAAGTATACAGGAAGAGCGAAGGTGTGTGACTGAGTAAGGGGAGTAACTGTGGTGTGCAGGAGACCCCAGTGGCTGTGCCTAATGAAAACAGGTACACCACCTTGGGAGCTGTCGGGGCAGACGACGCTTCCAGTCCGAGCGGCTCCAATCCTAGCGATGAGACTCGACGGGTGAGAACAACGTTGGGCAGAGCCATAGTGGTGGGTGACTCCATTGTCGGAAGTGTGGACAGGAGATACTGTGGCAGCAGGCGATATTCGAGGATGGGCTGTTGCCTCCCTGGTGCCAGAGTCCGACTTCAGAACATCCTTGAGAGGGAGGGTGAGCAGCCGGAAGTAGTTGTGTGTGTGGGCACAAACGATGTCGGGAAGAAGAGAAAGGAGGTTCTGCAACATGAGTTTGGAGAGTTGGGAAGAAGACTGGAAAGCCGGACTCCTAGGGTGGTTATCTCTGGATTGCTTCCAGAACCTCGTGCTAGTGAGGACAGGAACAGGTAGATAGGGGATCTGAATGTGTGGCTGAAGGGCTGGAGCAGGGAGCAGGGATTTAGATTTATACACCACTGGGATCTCTTCTGGGGTAGGGGTGACCTGTACAAAAGGGACGGGTTACACCTTAACTGGAGGGGGACTGATGTTCTGGCAGGCAGGTTTGCCAGGGCTACATGTGTAGGTTTAAACTAAATAGTGGGGGGGGGGAGGATTGACAAATTGGGAGTATAAAGATGGAGTTAAAGGGGAAGTGAGTACAGGAAAAGTTACAATAATAGTGTTAATATGTGGGGATCGCTAGTCGGCGCGGACCTGGTGGGCCGAAGGGCCTGTTTCCACACTGTATCTCTAAACTAAACTAATAATATTTTAAAAATATTATAGTAATGGACCAATTTAATATGAGAGAGCTAGTATGAACGTGCTTTAAAACGTTACCTAAAGACTAAGCAGTAGTCCAGATTGCCAAAATGATTCTTGCTTCCCATTTAACTAACAATGATAATTCCACCGTGTTATGAAAGGTTTGTTAACGCTGATCTGATCCAAACACCTATTAAACCCAACTGGATATGGGTTCCCTTATTAAAACATAAAACATGCCCAAACAATGATCAGAAATGACTGATTAAAACCTCAGCTTGCAGAAGGAATTATTTGCTGGGTTGCCATGGTAAAACAAAGATCTATTGCAATTAATGTTAAAGGTGGGGCTTCACAATTGAATTCTAAACATTAATTAGAAGGAATGTTTCTGCTATTAATACAGCGCATCATTTCATTCAGTTTGAAGAATATAATTGCTGGAAATGTTGCTGTACAACCCTTTAGCCAGAGGTGATGTGATAAATGTTGCTGTACAACCCTTTAGCCAGAGGTGATGTGATAATGAGCAGGGCCCACACTGACGTCAACAGACAACTTATGATTGAAGACTTGCAGACCAGAGTAATTATATACTAACCCCAAAACGCCCAAGATTCCTCAGGTTTTTGTGTGGTAAAGACTATTTACTTTATACCTCAATTATAAAATGTCTCTGGATACAAATCTCCTTTTCCCACTGAATCCTCCTGCATTTCCAAAAACAAGTGTGCAATGTAGACTGTTGATTTCTCTTTCAGTACGTAGTATGTAGATGAATGACAAATAAAGTTCAGTGGGATTATGGTGACAATTTTATGTTCGAATCATACCTCAAGCTTGGTTTCCACACATAAACTATTGAACTAGTCTTGGAAATGACACGTTAATGAAGATGCAGGTTCAACCCTTTAATCAGCAGCTTTCATTTTCTGCACTCAACTCTTCACATGCATCCATTTTTTTAAAGTTTAGTTTAGAGATACAGTGAGGAAACAGGCCCTTCGGCCCACCGAGTCCGTGCCGACTAACCATCCCCGTACACTACCTACACACCAGGACCAATTTACCATCTTACAGAAGCCAATTAACTTACAAACCTGCACGTCTTTGGAATGTGGGAGGAGACTGGAGCACCTGGAGAGAACCCAAGTGGTCACGGGGAGAACGTGCAAACTCCGTACAGACAGCACCCGTAGTCAGGGTTGAACCCGGGTCTCTGGAGCTGTGAGGCAGCAACTCTACCGCTGCGCCACCGTGTCGCCATAAATGTGGGTGGAATTTTTCAATGAGGGATCCACACTGAACTCTTCACATGCATCAAATGTAGGTTTTGTTCAAACTTTATAAACAATATAAAATTAAAAAGCTAGCTGATTCCCAGCAATTTGTTTGTAGTGGTTTCCCCTCGCTGATGAAGGTTTACTGCACATGTCGCTGTGATTTTAATTCTTAGCTTTAATCTAATGTGATTGATTGATACAAGGATTGTTTAGATATGTGGAGAATGGTGTGTGGACAGTATTGACCTTGTTTCCAGCCTGCAAGCAGTTGCAAGTTATTTATGGAAGATATGGAAAACACTATATGATTAATGTTTGATGGATATTATTTGAAAAAGATCTGGAACAAACTTCTTGCTACATTAATGCCTGATACAGAAGAGCTCCCCAGACACATTGTTGCTGCTCAACTGCCCTAGTAGATTGATTCCAAAGCACACCATAGTAAGAAAGGTTTAGAAACTTTATTGTTTTGCTTAATCCTTCTGCATAGATTTTCTCTCGAAAGTTATTACGGTGTCACAGTCAATGGGTAATCAATGATAGAGTGAGTTCTTCACTCAGAGCCTCTGCGTAAAGGTTCAAACACTCCACAGCCACAAGAAATCTCTGCACCAACAATCATCCATCAAGCAAGTTCCCCCGGCAGTTTGTGGCCCATTACAAGGCACTTTTGCCAACTGTTCAGTGAAGCCAGCTTATCACACAGTAGACAATCTTCAATTACTTTCAGGTTAGCTCAAGTCTATTGTCACATCGGCAAGTAAGGCGAGGTAGTGGTAAAATGACAACATCATCAGACACTTGGACTCTCTGCTTCTCCACACGTTCTCTGCCACTTCTCAAGAGGAACCATGAAGCCAACATGGCCAGCGCACAATATTCAGCAGATAGCAAAAGCAAGGGAGATCAGGCCTTGTTGCCCTTGTTGCTCCGTCTCTGCTAATTCACTCTCTCACCTGTTTTCAGTGCTGGATACCAGCTTCTATGCCAGGGATTATTCACTGCCCATTCAGTTACATAAGGTTACATGTAGTGTGGGAATTGCATGCAGTTGATTTCAGCTTCTATCCATGGTCCAGAAAATACTTTTCCCTTTTCAGAATATTTATTACAAATTTTACTAGATTGAAATATCCCCATCCTTATAAATTGCTATTGGTTTGTTAGTGATTAAATATGTTTTCAATTTTTATCAACTTCATCCCGTAGGTTTTAATACCAAGTAACACCTCCCCCCACTTCACTGAATTCCATTGTTCTTTACTGTGAGTTTAAACTGTATTCTATATTCAGCAGAACCAATGTAAATTTATAATATCAGGATCCCACTGATATCTGTTTTTCTCAGATATAAACAGAAAATGTTTGAAACACTTTGCATGCCAGGCAGCATCTGTTGAAAGAGGAACAGTGGTCAGCATGGTAGCGCAGCAGTAGAGTTGCTACCTTACAGAGTCAGAGACCTTCCAACTTCTATACTCAATACTCTGGCTGAAGAAAGCCAATGTGCCAAAAGCCTTTGTGACCTGTGACTCCACCGTCAGGGATCTATGCACCTGTACTCCTAGATCCCTCTGCTCTACAACACTACCCAGAGCCCTAACATTCACTGTCTAGGTCCTGCCCATGTTAGACTTCCCAAAGTGCAACATTTCACATTTATCTGCCCAAAATTCCATTTAAATTGATGAAACATTAATATTAATGAAATACAAAATGAATTGAACTATACGCCTTCACACCGCCCCTCCTCATCCCAGTTTTCCAACTAGTTTCACTGCCCTCCTGATTAAATGTTACTGATTCTTGTCACCTTCTCCTCAGCTAACAATGAACCATTCTACATTTTCCTTGATTATCCTCCCCTTTGATCTCTCGTTTTCACACCATATCCTTCCATATCTCTGTATCTCCCTATTCCCTGACTCTCAGTCTGAAGAAGGGTCTCAACCTGAAACGTCACCCATTACTTCTCCCCAGAGATGCTGCCTGTCCCGCTGAGTTTCTCCAGCATTTTGTGTCTATCTTCAATGTAAACCAGCATCCGCTGTTCCTTCCTCCACAGATCCCTTCACTGATGTGTCCTGGCAAAGAGGGGAGGGCTGAATGTGAGTGGGCTCATGCCGAGGACATTACTGAATGCCCAGGACCAAGTGTGTTGGCTATTCTCTGCAGATCTGCTGCTCACCCTGAAGCAGTGGTAGTGATTGCAAGTTTGTCTTCAGTCCTCTTCCCCAGTCCAGCCTTCCTTGCTTGAGCGGTTGGCTTTCTGAACAGTGTCAGTTTTTTAATGAAGTGATTTGCTGTTTCCCCAGCTCTACATGCTGGGAAGCTTGCACATGTAGATCACAGTGGATTATGAAACATAGTTATTTGGCAGCCACACTCCTGAGAATTACTGCAACGGATTTTAAATTTACAAAATATATATAATTAAGGCTAACAAGATGGAAAAAGTTGAAGAATAAGTGGTAGGCCATTTAGAACTGAGATGAAGAAAAACTTTTTCGCACAGAGAGTTGTGAATTTGTGGAATTCTCTGCCTCAGAAGGCAGTGGAGGCCGATTCACTGGATGCATTCAAAAGAGAGTTAGATAGAGCTCCTAGGGCTAGCGGAGTCAGGAGATTATGGGGAGAAGGCAGGAACGGGGTACTGATTGTCTGATATGATTGGTGAATCAAGTGGACACATTGCACAGCTATTAAACCATTATTTTAAATTCCACAACTGTCAAGATGTAGCTTTCCCCTGTAGTTATTACTTACCCAAAGTGCCGTTAATCCCTTCGTGCTTCACAATGGCCATCAGAAAGCCGAAGAATGTCACTCTTTTCACTTTGTTCAGGATCTGCTTCAGGGACAAAGTTGATGGGTGCCTGTAAACACAGACACAGGTCATTACGCATGTAAACGCAAATACACTGTGGATCATGGTCATCACGCATGTAAATGCAAATACACTGTGGATCATGGCCATCACGCATGTAATACAGTGAATGAGACAAAGTTGATGGGTGGCTGTAAACACAGACACAGGTCATTACGCATGTAAACGCAGATACACTGTGGATCATGGCCATCACGCATGTAAACGCAAATACACTGTGGATCATGGTCATCACGCATGTAATACAGTGAATGAGACAAAGTTGATGGGTGGCTGTAAACACAGATGCACTGTGGACCATGGTCATCACGCATGTAATACAGTGAATGAGACAAAGTTGATGGGTGGCTGTAAACACAGATACACTGTGGACCATGGTCATCACTCATGTAAACACAGATACACTGTGGACCATGGTCATCACGCATGTAAACACAGATACACTGTGGACCATGGTCATCACTCATGTAAACACAGATACACTGTAGACCATGGTCATCACGCATGTAAACGCAAATACACTGTGGATCATGGCCATCACGCATGTAAACGCAAATACACTGTAGACCATGGTCATCACGCATGTAAACGCAAATACACTGTAGACCATGGTCATCACGCATGTAATACAATGAATAAGAGCATATAAAAATTACAACTTATTTTTGGCAAATATATCATCGTTAAGAAGGCTAAAAACTGTAATGCAAAAGGGATTTGGGTGAATGGCATCATAAATATGTAGAAGGAGAATTACAACAAAGTGATTGTAAGCAAAGCTAAAATTAAAAGCCGCAAGTTATCAACCATATTTGGTAAAGTTTTGGATTGACAAACACTTAAGCTGTAATAATGTCTTCCATTCTTTGAATTGAACCCTGAGAAATATTTCACTGCCAAAAGTGTACACATTTATCCGAAACATACAGAATGTGTTATGAAAGGAACTGAGGGTTGCATGGGGGTTGAGTGGAGAAGTTACGCCTCACTGAAAGTGGGTTCAGCAAACAAAGATATGCAGTTGCCCTCTGTAAACATTACCCTTTGAAAGGACGGACTGGGCAAGACTGGGCCCGCGACAGGGCAAGTAGGAGAATAGACTAAACATGCTGGGCTCACAATCTGTGCTCAAACAACTACAGGTACTCTCATTTACGTTCATTGATTATTTAGATTACATTAAGATGCAGCCAATAGTTTATGAATCTTTACTTTGCTGTGGAAATATAACAGAAATATAACAGTGTATAATATAGTCTCTCTGTAAGAAGGAACTACAGATGCTGGTTTAAACAGAAGATAGACACAAAAAGCTGGAGTAACTCAGCGGGACAGGCAGCATCTGTGGAGAGAAGGAATGGGTGGTGTTTGGGGTTGAGGCCCTTCTTCAGTCTCTGCATGGAGTCTGAATTGAAGCCAGTCATTCGAGGACAAATTGGGATTTTACCACAAACCTATCATTGTAAATACAAGACTAAGAACCAGTTCCACTTTGCCAAGAAATGTATGGTTCAGCTAGAAGGTTTAGTGTTCTGCTAGGTAATAATAATAAATATATTTTATTGTCATTGCACAGAGGTACAACGAGATTTGGTATGCTTGTTATTATGATTGTCAGGTGTACCGAGATACAGTGAAAGGCTTTGTTTTGCATGTGAATCAACAGATCAGATATACAATACATAACTAGAATCAGGTCAAACTCAAGTACAAGGGGAAAATACTCAGTGCAGAATATAGTTCTCAGCATTCTAGAGCACAGGTTCCAGAGCCAGAGTTTGACAGAGTCCACAATGGGGTAGAGGAGAAGCGGACAGTACTCTAGCTTATGGAAGGACCGCTCCAAAGCTGGATAAGGGGGGGGCAGAAACTATTCTTGAGGCTGCATGTGGACGCTTTCAATGTCCCGTACCTTCTGTTGGACGGGAGCGGGGAGAAAAAGGAATGACCGGGGTGAACCAAGCCTTGGATTATGTTGGCTACTGTCCCAGACAGTGTGAAGTGTGTTTGGAGTCAGTGGTGGGTAGTGTGTGTGGGGGGGAGTAGGAGATGTTGAACATACAGTATGCACAGATCTACCATAACTCCCCAAGCTGTTAGATATATTCCAATTCAAATCCACTTTACTACCCAAAACTAAGTCATCCATTTGGAGGAATTCCTCCTCAATTCTGTGAACTAGAGACATACTACATGGAAACAGGCCCCTTGGTCCAACCCCGATGCCCCATCCGAGTGAGATCCCACTCCCATTTGCCCACGTTTTGCCCATATCTCTCTAAACCTTTCCGATCCATGTGTCGGTCCAGTTGTTACTGTACCTGCCTCGTTAAGGCAATATTGATTTCATGAATTGCCATTATTTTGTATTGTAGAATACAATGGATAATAAAACTGAAATTGGCAGGAAAAGGTTTGAATATTAGAAAACAAGGAGCAATGAGAAAAATGAAATAAATGTTTGTTACAAAAGGAAACACACGACCAAAGGCTGGATAATGGTGACATAAATGATAGATTAAGTCCGTGCAAGAGGCACAACAATTATTAGTAGAAAGATAATACTTACTTGTACCTATACCTATCACAGAGCGTTTCCAGACAGTCATAAAAGTGAGCTGCATCAACCCCCTCTTGAGTTGGTGTTTCACTCGTTGGGGACTGGCATTGTTCAATTGAAGATGTCGGCACAATCACAGTGTTTGGGTTCTTCCCCATGTGGAGATCCTGGTAGACTATACCGATGCTTCCAAGAAATTCTAAGGGAAAAATAAATTCTGTGCAAACATTTTCAGAAAGAATAATTTTGGTAATACAGTAGTAGTGTATCAGGCACTGAAAGATAGCTCGTAGTTAGGTAATTGAAGGCATTTAAAACAATATGGAAATACTTCCTGTCAGACGACCATATTTAATGATGTTCATACTATTTGGCCCAAAAATCATGTTTATAAAATGGTACTTTGTAAACATATACAATTGATCAATGGACTCAATAAATTCCAAGTTAGATTAGAGAAACAGACCATTCCTTGCAGCTTGTTGAACAACTCATCCTTGGGTTGAGTTCTCTCTCTCCAGGTCCCTGTACCTCTCTACTCCAGCACTATGAGGGAGATCAGTGCATTCTGACGTCCCAGACAAACCAGCACAAGAGATGGAAGCCAGAGATGGCCATTGGAAGCCTGCTCCTTCACTCAGTGAGATATGACTGAGCTTGTATCTGCATCACTTTCCTGTCTGAACTCAATATCCTTTGATTCCCTGAACATCTGAAAAATCTATCATTCTCTGTCTAAAATGTACCGAGACTCTGGGCCTCTAGTCCTTTTGGGAAAGTGAATTTCGGAAATCCACTACATCCGAATGAGGAATGCTTTTATGCTCATAGTACTGACTGATCACCCCCTTATTTGAGACCGTGACCCCGGATTCTGGACATCCCATCCAGGGGAAAGATGTACTGTTCATCCACCTTCTCAAGCACTGGAAGAGTTTCAGTGCCATCACCTCCATTCATTTGCTTGAGTTTCCACCACCCATTTGTGAGGAGGGAGACCAGGAATGTGTTCAGTAAGAGCTGCATTTAAATGTAACTTCATTATTTGTACTCTGCATCCAAAGAATGAGATGCCAGTGTTTTGTTAGCATTGTTTGCAGCTGCTGACCAGAGATGGTGTTATTAATAATTACACACCTGCATGTTTGGCAGCTCTGTGAATGATTCCCCCTCAATGATCTATCCAATTTCCTTTTGAAATCCCTGACTGGCTCTGTTTTTATCACCTGTGACGGGCAATGAGTTCCAGAACAAAACAGCTCCTGGTGAAAAATGTTTCTTGTCATCTTCACCGTAGTTTTCTGTCCATCATTTTAAATCTGCATTCCCTCATTCTTGAAGCATCCACTAATGCGACCAGCTTCTCTCGAAACCTGCCACTCAATATATCTCCACTCAACCTTCCTCCCCTCAAACAAAGAACCACAGCTTCTCCAATCTAACCATTTGATTGTAATCCATCATCTCTGGACTCATATGTACATACAAACATAGAAAAACAGGTGCTGGAGTATTCAGCCCTTCGACCCAGCACTGCCATTCAATATGATCATGGTTGATCATCTAAAACCAGTAGGTAGACAAAAATGCTGGAGAAACTCAGCGGGTGAGGCTGCATCTATGGAGCGAAGGAATAGGTGACGTTTCGGGTCGAGACCCTTCTTCATGCCGGCATCTGCAGTTCCTTCCTACACGTGTGGGTTTCTTCCTGCTGTGCTTTACTAATCAAGTCCAGTAGAGGTCAACAAATGACTGCAGATTGTACAATCCTGAAATATGAGCAAAACCTTTAAATCACCATATATGAGGGTAGCAGTCAGGAAGTTTTAAAATCTCGGGTGATAGAGTAGCACAAGCAGTAAAGGGTGTCATGGTACACCAGTCATTGAAGGTAGGCATGCAGGTGCAGCAGGCAGTAAAGAAAGCGAATGGTATGTTGGCTTTCATTGCAAAAGGATTTGAGTATAGGAGCAGGGAGGTTCTACTGCAGTTGTACAGGGTCTTGGTGAGACCACACCTGGAGTATTGCGTACAGTTTTGGTCTCCAAATCTGAGGAAGGACATTATTGCCATAGAGGGAGTGCAGAGAAGGTTCACCAGACTGATTCCTGGGATATCAGGACTGTCTTATGAAGAAAGACTGGATAGACTTGGTTTATACTCTCTAGAATTTAGAAGATTGAGAGGGGATCTTATAGAAACTTACAAAATTCTTAAGGGGTTGGACAGGCTAGATGCAGGAAGATTGTTCGCGATGTTAGGGAAGTCCAGGACAAGGGGTCACAGCTTAAGGATAAAGGGGAAATCCTTTAAAACCGAGATGAGAAGAACTTTTTTCACGCAGAGAGTGGTGAATCTCTGGAACTCTCTGCCACAGAGGGTAGTTGAGGCCAGTTCATTGGCTATATTTAAGAGGGAGTTAGATGTGGCCCTTGTGGCTAAGGGGATCAGGGGGTATGGAGAGAAGGCAGGGACGGGATACTGAGTTGGATGATCAGCCATGATCATATTGAATGGCGGTGCAGGCTCGAAGGGCCGAATGGCCTACTCCTGCACCTAATTTCTATGTTTCTATGTTTTCTAAAGCTGTTGGCTCACTGCTCCTCAGACCTGTGTTTGAGCTCCTGACCTTGCCGTGGGGTGGAGTGAGATAGGACAAGGGGTCACATCCAGGACAAAGGGTCACAGCTTAAGGATAAGGGGGAAATCCTTTAAAACTGAGATGAGAAGAACTTTTTTCACACAGAGAGTGGTGAATCTCTGGAACTCTCTGCCACAGAGGGTAGTTGAGGCCAGTTCATTGGCTATATGTAAGAGGGAGTTAGATGTGGTCCTTGTGGCTAAGGGGATCAGGGGGTATGGAGAGAAGGCAGGTAGGGGATACTGAGTTGGATGATCAGCCATGATCATATTGAATGGCGGTGCAGGCTCGAAGGGCCGAATGGCCTACTCCTGCACCTAATTTCTATGTTTCTATGTTAGGAGGGCTTCCACTGGTACATTAACCTCAACTCCAATACCAAGACATCATCCAGTGGCAGCAGTTATGTAAGAACACTGTCTATCGCCTGGCTGGGAATACACTAGCAGTTTAAACCCTGGAATTCTTCCACAACCTGTGGGAGTTCCTCCATCAAAAAGACTGCTATGGGTCATCATCACCTTGCCAGGGACATCAATGCTGGCTTTGGCAGTGATGCTAATGTCCTAACAAATGAATAAATAAAGAAATAAATAGTATTGTGGTGTGAGTGTTGAATGTGGTTTGCTGGTCACTGCGCCACAACCCATACTGTTCCCTTGCAATGTAAATTATCCCGATAACAAGACTAGCTCTCAGCTGATTACATTTATGGATCATAGTCAAATATCTTGAGCAATAGAGATAAAATATACAGGATCACCAAAAATGTGAGTAGCAATAGAATGTCAAAATCAACTTAATAACTTTGTGCACAAAACACAGTTGACTTATTTGGGAGACTTGGAAAAGGTCTTGGAAGCAATAGTTGACACATCGCTTTCAATGCGGTATATTGTAAAGCAATTGAAAACACAAATAGGATGTAGGAATATATTCTATTGATGGTTTTGTATTTAGAGATCTAGCATGGAAACAGGTCCTTCGGCCCATCACATCCACACTGACCATCGATCACCCGTTCACCCATATATATACATATATTATTGCCTGACCAGCAATAAATTACAAGTCTACACAAGTTGGACTAAGACTTTACAATTCTTCAAGGCAATCAGTTTTTAGTCAGAAGTACATGCTGAGAAAATACAGGCATAATAAGACAAAGGGAAATGAATTTCAAGACAAAATGAGTTGTGATGAAAGAGATGATGTTTTTTTCGCGCTTCATCAAGAGCGAAACTGGTTAGTTAGAGGGAGTGGTTGTTTCAAATAGTGAATGAAAGGAAAACATAGCCCACATTATAACTTCAAAGTAAGCTCAGAGAGAACAAGGAGAGGTCATAAGGAAATGATGATAAGCATACTTTAAAAGGTATCAGCACAGATCTATTTATTTGAAGTTACTCAATCACTTGGAATAAACAGCAGACTGAACTGGTGGCCCTGCAGCTTTACATTGATCAACAAATTGGAAATGTATGGATGGCGTTTAAAAGGAAGGAGAGGTGCAGGAGAGGGAACTGAAGTCTCCAGAAGTAATAGTAACAGAAAGTTTAAGAAGGGAAAAGAGTCTAAGGTCAAGCAAATTGGGGAGCAATTTGAGAAGAGGTGTGGTGAACACTGAACTAAAGATGTTATATTTGAATGCACACAGTATACGGAACAATGTGGATGAGCTTGTAGTACCGGTGGAACTTGGTCGGGTACGATGCGGGCATAACGGAGATGTGGCTGAAAGAGGATTGGAGCTGAATATCCAAGAATATCCAAGGTTACACATGGTTATCAAAGGACAGGCAGGTGGGCAGAGGGAGTGGGATGGCCTTGCCAGTGAATGCCAGGAATGACGACATTGGATCAGAAGATGTAGAACCCTTGTGGGTAGAGCTGAGAAACTGCAAGGGAAAAAGATCCCGATGGAAGTTTTATACAGACCTCCGAACAGTAGCCAGGATATAGGGTGCAAATTACGACAAGATACCATGGGCATGTAAGAAAGGCAATGTTATAGTGGCCATGAGAGATTTCAATATGCAGGTAGACTGGGAAAATCAGGTTGGTACTGGATCCCATGAGAAGGAATTTGTAGAGTGCCCACGAGATGGCTTCGTAAAGCTAATTGAATCGGTAGTATGGAATGCAAATGCAATGTCAGTGTTTATTTTGAGAGCACTAGAATATAAAAGCAAGGGTAACTTAGCGGGACAGGCAGCATCTCTGGAGAGACGAATGGTGACGTTTCGGGTAGAGTCCCTTCTTCAGACTGAAGAAGGGTCTCGACCCGAAACTTCACCCATTCCTTCTCTCCAGAGATGCTGCCTGTCCCGCTGAGTTACTGCAGAATTGTACATTGTAAGTTTGAGAATATAAACATGTTCTTTAACAGAGCAAGGGGAAATGCGGAGCGGAGAGGGATTATTACTGCCTATTTGAGTGTATAATATGTTTGCTTGTGTCATTTCAAACAGAATAATTCACTGCCTCTTGTAGCTGAAATTCATAATGTGCACTTGAACCAGATAAAAACATCCACTAATTGCTTAGAATGCAATCTTTCTCTCCATATTTCCACCCACTCACATTTCCATTGCACCCACAGAGACCTGTGTATCCACATAGGGCAGATGTAATGAGTCATTTAGAACAATCTCCAAATTAAAATTGCACTAGAGAAAGTATTTTATCAGAGAGAGGTTTTTCTACTCCAGTGGGGAACTATGGATAGCCGTGTTGCATTGTATAAATAAGATCAGGGCATTTCTAGCACTCGAGCACCAAATGTATAGATCTTGAAAAGGAGTGCACAGATCAGGTGAACCTATCGACCATGGTGGGCAAATCAGCTGAACACCTGGACATCTCCCTCTCGCAAGACTGGGTAGCTCTTAATTGTTGGCTGAATCAGATACTGTTAGGCAATATGTGCAGGAATAGGCCATTCGGCCCTTCGAGTCAGCACTGCCATTCAATGTGATCATGGCTGATCATCCCCAATCAGTACCCCGTTCCTGCCTTCTCCCTATATCCCCTGACTCCGCTAACTTTAAGAGCCCTATCTCGCTCTCTTGAAAGTATCCAGAGAACCGGCCACCACCGCCCTCTGAGGCAGAGAATTCCACAGACTCACAACTCTGTGTGAAAAAGACCTAGATTTGTGGAAGAGCTAGATTTGGCATCTTCCCCTCATGTGAGGAGGAGATCTGAACATCACTGAGATGTGAACATCTTGAACGAACACCACCTTCAAATCCAAACCTACCTCGAATCTTCCTCGTAGATGATGACAGATGTTCTTTCGCTTTGCAGAGCGCCGTACCTCCGTTTGCTGAGTCAGTCCTGAGCTCAGTGAGATAGATAGACAGGGGAACCACAAGCAGCAGGAGAATCCTGAGCTCCCTGTTGCCTTTCCATCCCACTCTCACTCTGACTAGTTTGTGGCCGTCTACACTGTTACAATGCGATCCAACACAAGCTTGAAGAGCAGCACCTCATCTTTGGTGAAGAGCAGCACCCCATCTTTGGTGAAGAGCAGCACCTCATCTTTGGTGAAGAGTTGTGCCTCATCTTTGGTGAAGAGCAGCACCCCATCTTTGGTGAAGAGCAGCACCTCATCTTTGGTGAAGAGCAGCACCCCATCTTTGGTGAAGAGCAGCACCTCATCTTTGGTGAAGAGCAGCACCCCATCTTTGGTGAAGAGCAGCACCCCATCTTTGGTGAAGAGCAGCACCTCATCTTTGGTGAAGAGCAGCACCCCATCTTTGGTGAAGAGCAGCACCTCATCTTTGGTGAAGAGCAGCACCCCATCTTTGGTGAAGAGCAGCACCTCATCTTTGGTGAAGAGTTGTGCCTCATCTTTGGTGAAGAGCTACATCTCATCTTTGGTGAAAAGCAGCACCCCATCTTTGGTGAAGAGCAGCACCTCATCTTTGGTGAAGAGTTGTGCCTCATCTTTGGTGAAGAGCAGCACCTCATCTTTGGTGAAGAGCAGCACCCCATCTTTGGTGAAGAGCAGCACCTCATCTTTGGTGAAGAGCAGCACCCCATCTTTGGTGAAGAGCAGCACCCCATCTTTGGTGAAGAGCAGCACCCCATCTTTGGTGAAGAGCTACATCTCATCGTTGGTGAAGAGCAGCACCTCATCTTTGGTGAAGAGCAGCACCCCATCGTTAGCCTGGCCATGCTGCAGCATTCTGGATTTTAAACTTTACAAAATGAGGTCACTTGACTTCTCTGTCCGTGTCAGTCAGCTGTCAGTCATTCTGGCTCAGCTTGATTCCCCGTGCTACCATTTTGTAAATGCTCATTGTATGGTTTATGTTAGATTTATACTAGGAAATACAAGCCCAGAAAAGCCGGCAGAATGGTGAGAGTGGCCCAATCACTGCTTCCAATTGATGGTTTGTCTGAGTTAACGAGTAGACCTTCCCAAATCAACATTCGACAGGTATTGTTCAGTGACGCTGTGTGCCCTGTGGGATTCTCTCACGCCATTGTGGTGGCTGTTTAAGTCTTGTTTAACTTTTTGTGTGGTTATGTATCTTGTTGCTTTTTTGTATGACTGTTGGCAAATCAAATCCCTTGTATGTTTACATACTTGGCTAATAAATTAATTACAATTATATTGTTGTGAACTCGTGAACACAAAGACACCATGTATTGCCGAAACACATTAACTTCACATACGGACAGTCAGAGTGAGCTGGGCTGAAAATGCTCTACAGCCCCACATTGCAATACAATAGTGATTGTTTGTTCACCCAAATGAATTCTTCTTCTTGCGTATGGCATGCACAGCCTAAAGGTGTAGGACAACTTGTTCTATTTAGTTGCATTCGTCAAAACAGGTTGCAATCTCCAACCCCACCCAAATGAAATGAGAAAGCAATGAGATGTAAACTTACCACAATAATAGAACTGGATCTGGAACGCATACAAAAAGTCCACAAATGACATCGGGCAGTCCATTGCATCATCCATTAGGATAATCCTGCAAACAGCAATCCAGTAGAAATTCACATCTTGTTTCAAGTTTAGAAGATTAATCACTTGCAAAACCTCACAGTTGCCTGGATTAAACCTTCTATGTCATTTCTCTGCCCATATAACTGATCTATATCCTGCTCTATTCTTCGACAGCCTTCACTGTCCAGAACTCTCCACATTTTTGTGTTGTCTGTAAACTTACCTGTCAGTTTTTTTACACACGCACGCACACACACAGACTATTTCCATCCTGAACTCCTTACTCAATATTCATTCCGCACTTTCTGGATTATCAACATTGACTCTCCTCTGAATCACCCGCCCCCTCTATCCCAATCATCTTCTAGCCCTTCTTTCAATCATGGTTATAGTCTAGAGCTGATACTCTTTCCCACTGCTGGCATCTGTATACGAATTCACCCATGAATCCACCCACAAATCCATCCAACCATCTCACTGGAGATGAGTATCATCCCCATGATGTTCACAGTCTCAACAGCAAGGTTTGCCTCTCCACAGCCACAATTCAAAATTCAGTCCTGGTACTAAATGATGAAAATAGGCATCGTAATTCCAAAACATTAGCAAATTAAAGTCTACGATGATAAAAGCAACACATGTACCTTTAATTCTGCTTGATTGTACTCTCTACTGGTGAACATGGTATAATTAAATGTACTTGGCTCCAGTTATTTCACCCCAAGTCATCAGCAACAAAGCAGCTTTGCATGTTACCAGCTGTTTTACTTAAAACATACTCAACCACATCAAAAGTTTGGCAGCCGTTTGTTTAATTCCATAAATAACAAAGAAAGAAATGTCTTTAAAAGCAAAAACCCACAATTTACAATGTCCCATTTCAGTAAAATACAAATCTCTTCATTTGCTTACAGCATTTACAATCTGTATATGCCCACATACTGCAGAAGTTCAGTAAACACCGGCTACAGCTTTGTTTAAAGCAAATACAACCTGATCCCAAATGCAATCTTAACCTCAAGTAATGCCACCCATAGCGTAACTTCTACAGTGTGTTTTATTGCTTATGTTCTCTATAAATATATAGGCTTCTATTTCCATCTCCTGTGGACCAATAGAAGGAATCATGGGGTGTGCCATTGGTTTGATGTGTTGGTGCCCATTTAGATTGTGAAACGATAATTACACACGCTCACTAAAAACCAATCAGGTCATAATTTACCAGTGAGGGGAGGCATGGCCTTTTGTTCATGGAACTGCAGGTGTTAGAAAATATAGTCAACAAGGTTGTTGGAAGTGCAAACTGATTAATGGCACAGGCAGGTCAACAGGTTCAAACTGGGCTCAATGACCAAAGGACAAGCAATACGATTATAGAATAAACATTGTCAAAAATGGTGAATTATTGTGGCGGGATTGATTGTCAAAGTGGGCAAGGAAGGAAAGGCCAAGAGAGGGCAAAAGGAAACAAACAAAATAAAGGACAATATATATAAATCAAAAGTCTGAATGTTATAAAATCTCCGCAAAACAACTCACAACCAGCTGAACATAGAACACAGAGTGCTGGAGTAACTCAGCGGGTGCAGCAGCATCTGTGGAGAACATGGATAGATGACGTTTCACAGAGTGCTGGAGTAACTCAGCGGGTCAGGCAGCATCTGTGGAGAACATGGATAGGTGACGTTTTGGGTTGGGCCCTTCTTCAGACCCAGGTACATGTGCGGTTAGAAAGAACTGAAAAATGACATTTTAGATATTCTCCAAGGGGTTCATTGTATTGTATTCTATGTACTAGAGATAGTTAGGTTGAGGCCCTCATTACAATTGGGGGCATGGAAGCAAAGAATGGATCTTATGCAACGGAAAAAGACTCAGAGACTCACAAAAAATACTTTCCTCATGCCAATGGCTTTGGTAACCATGGCAGCAGTTTGAGCACAGTGTGAAGGTATTGTGAATGAGGACCAGAAGATGATGAAGTGCAGCAGGACACACCTGGGTGAGTACGCTGGACACAAAAGGATAAGTTGTTGAAGGAGGACGGAGTGCTTGCAGTGATATCCTGGCCAGCAGAGCCACATTGGAGATATGTACTCTGGCTTAATGCACAGTACTTCATTTTCACATTGACCGAGACAGTGAAGTTCTTTATTTTCCATACAATTCATTTACATGATACTATACACAAGCACGATCATACACAAGAACAAGTCTGCAACGACTGTAGTGCAAGAAGAATAGATTTCATTGAGGCAGTGGACAAATAATCACCACATTTCCAGCATCATCTCGTACTGTTCAAGTTTCACGTTTAATCCTACCTTGGCAGCAGCACTGGTACAGGCTGGCCCGACGATGCTGTCATTATCCTTCATGACAGACCCCTGGGGGGCTCCAGTGGAGCCCGATCCATGCCAACCCCCGGCAGCTGCAGGATCACCCGCGGCCTACTCCAGGGCCCACTCCAGGGTATCCAGTGGCCCACTCCAGTGTCTCCAGTGACCCACTCCAGTGGCCCACTCCAGTGTCTCCAGGGCCCACTCCAGTGTCTCACTCCAGGGTCTCCAGTGGCCCACTCCAGTGTCTCCAGGGCCCACTCCAGTGTCTCACTCCAGGGTATCCAGTGACCCACTCCAGTGGCCCACTCCAGTGTCTCCAGGGCCCACTCCAGTGTCTCCAGTGGCCCACTCCAGGGTCTCCAGTGGCCCACTCCAGGGTCTCCAGTGGCCCACTCCAGTGTCTCCAGTGTCTCACTCCAGTGTCTCCAGTGACCCACTCCAGTGTTTCCAGGGCCCACTCCAGTGTCTCACTCCAGGGGTCTCCAGTGTCTCACTCCAGGGTCTCCAGTGGCCCACTCCAGTGTCTCACTCCAGTGTCTCCAGGGCCCACCCCCGTGGCTCCAATGGCCCACCCCAGTGGCCCCCGGGACCCACCCCAGTGACCCACTCCAGTGTCTCCAGGGCCCACTCCAGTGTCTCCAGTGTCTCACTCCAGGGTCTCCAGTGGCCCACTCCAGTGACTCACTCCAGTGTCTCCAGTGCCCCCCTCCGGGTTCTCAGGGGCCCCCCTCCAGGGTCTCCATGGCCCACTCCAGTGACCCACTCCAGTGTCTCCAGTGACTCACTCCAGTGTCTCCAGTGACCCACTCCAGTGACCCACTCCAGTGTCTCTCCAGTGACCCACTCCAGTGTCTCCAGGGCCCACTCCAGTGTCTCCAGGGCCCACTCCAGTGTCTCCAGGGCCCACTCCAGTGTCTCCCGTGACTCCCCCCAGTGACCCACTCCAGTGTCTCCAGTGGCCCACTCCAGTGTCTCCAGTGACCCACTCCAGTGTCTCCAGTGACCCACTCCAGTGTCTCCAGTGGCCCACTCCAGTGTCTCCAGGGCCCACTCCAGTGACCCACTCCAGTGTCTCCAGTGGCCCACTCCAGTGTCTCCAGTGACTCACTCCAGTGGCCCACTCCAGTGTCTCCAGTGGCCCACTCCAGTGTCTCCAGTGGCCTACTCCAACAACATCTCCATGCACAAACCCACCAGGTCCTCAACAAAAACTACCATTACATAAACTTTGCAACATGACCCATTTCCCTGTATTTCTGTTGAGAACCCATTGAGAATCTATTTCAAAAAGGCACAAATGGCCAAAATATTAAAAGGATAGATTATTGGGTGGTGTGAAAACTTGTATCGAACCTTGCTGCTCCAGCTCCTGGGAGAATTTCAGTTTAGGATGCCCAGACATACCCTCTGATTCCTCTTTATAACGTGGCCCAAAATTCTGTCAGCTTCCAATGGATAAATGTACAACTGTCCTCGACCTGCCTCTAATCATCCCTAAGGCAACAATCTAAGTGGCATTTTCAATGGGATGAGGCATAAATGGCAGCATAAAATATTGCACCTTTATTGATGTTCGGATATCACAAAACATTTTACAGTCATGGAAGTATTCTGAAGAACAATAGGAAACAACTCAGCAAGCTCTCATAAACATCAGTATAAGAAAGTGACTGAATAAATTGTTTTTGTGAATTTGATGAAGGAATGAATATTAACCGATACACAAGGGATAACCTCTTTGTTCAGGGCTAAAAGAACAAAGTCTTTGATCTGAACTTTGGAGGTGGCAATGTTGTCTGTTCTGGAGGAATCTAATCTTGATAAATAGTTACACAGCAAATGCTTCAATTTCCCAAGTAGAAATATCTTTCTGAAAACGTGATCACCAAAAAATAGAGTCTATTTTTAATGTTGAATGTTTGTATTTCAACATAGGACATGGCAATGTCAGAGACATTTGCAGAGAATAGTTAATAAACTGACATTGTGAAGGAACTAAATTAGTTGTAATAAGACTATTGAATTAATTATGAGTTAATTACCATTTCCAGTTATTTTAATACATTAGCTCTTCTAACCATTTTCTGAATAATATCATCAATGCTAATCTTTTTTTCATCTTTTAAAATATATTGATGAATTTTTAATGAATAATCTTCTACATTATATTGATTGGGTACTGATTGGTGATGATCAGCCATGATCGCATTGAATGGCAGTGCTGGCTTTAAGGGCCGAATGGTCTACTCCTGCACCTATTGTCCATTGTCTATTGAAAGGTGTAGCACAACTGGCTTGCAGGTCAAGTGCAAGGATAAATATGCTGCAATTATCAGCTACAAGTCTATAATGACTCACTTAAGTGTTGATTTACAATTGGCAGCAACTAGTTTGTTAGTTATAAATCTGATTCTTATGGACACAAGGCCCATGGATCACATCCCCGCCTCAAATCACAGATTCCAGTGGACTTTTAAGGCAGAAAATAATGTTGCTTCTAAACGGGTCTGATTGTGAAAAGCATTTAAGACAATGTAAATATGTCTGCATAACATCTCAGAAATGTGGCCCAGTTCTAAGTTCAGACTTGCCTCATGTGATGGTTTGCTTGCCTGCAGCAACATAATGAAGGCATTGGCATTACATCTTAACTGCTGGACATACTAATAGTTTCATTATTTTCTGTATTCAATATCTTTTATTTTGCCACTGATCATTTCATGGAATTTACATCATGGAACACACAGTTACTGCTCAATATCTAGTTATATAATAGCTTGACACTAAGACAAAAGAAAACCTCATTATGTTTACTGAAATGGATGTAGTTGTTCTCTCCAAAGCATCAAATTAATTGCTTCTACTTTCTGAGAGGAAAACTGATAAACATTCTGGTGACAGAAGACTAATTGTAAATCACCTTGCTCATTTATTCCACAATACTAAAAATAACTATATTCAAAGCATGATTCTCCCATCTCACACTGCCTGAGAGTTAAAAATAGACTGCAGAAATGTCTGCCAACTGATGATATCCTTAAGGGCCTGTCCCGCTTTCCCGAGTTACTCACCAATTCTCCCGAGTTTTCCCCATGATTCAAACTCGGAGAATGTCCGTGGTGAGTCCGTTGGAGGCCGTAGATATTTCGTAGCGGCTCGTAATGCCAGCCATAGGTACTCGGGGCATCAGGTAAGTTGGGACCTTTTTTAAGAATATTGAAAAATGTCCACGAGTAAAATAAAATGGCCCCGAGTACGTTCAGCTGGCATCTCCGAGTTTAAATCAAGGGGAAAACTCGGGAGAATTGGTGAGTAACTTAGTGGTGGAAATCCCTGCTGGCCTTGAGTCCACCATTTGTCTTTCACCAAGAGAAAGGAAGATGACCTTTGGATTCAGGCCTCATTTTCCATTGCTGACAATTAATCAACTGCGCTGCCAAAGAAATCAACCAACCTGGATCAGAACAAACATTCCCCAACCCCTTGGTTAATTTTATTGGCTACCTGAAAGTACCAACGTCTGCAATGTGCACTAACAACCTTGTTCTATGCCTACAACCCTCACTATTGGCATGCACCACGCTATGTACTGCATGTAGTACCCCAACTAACCATCCATATTTACAACTCAAACAACATATCGGTTGTTAAGATCAAGAGTATTCACTCATTTTTCAAGATTCGGGCATCAGCTGCAAGGTCTGCAATTATTTTTTCATCTTTGTCTGCTTGAGAAGTGGGGAGTGGAGTGGAGGGGGTGGAGGGGAGTGCGTGGAGTTGGGGGGGGGGGGGTGCGTGGAGTTTGGGGTGGGTGCGTGGAGCTGGGGGGGGTTAGTGGAGGGGGGTAGTGGAGCTGGGGGGGGTGCGTGGAGTTGGTGGGGGGGTGGAGTTGGGGGGGTAGTGTTGGGGGGGTAGTGGAGGGGGGTGCATGGGGGTAGGAGTGGGGGGGGGGTGGAACAGGGTGCGTGGAGGGGGGGGGGGTGCGCGGGAGTTGGTGGGGGGGTGGAGTTGGTGGGGGGGTGGAGGGGGTGCGTGGAGAGGGGGGAAACGGGGCCACCAGTCATCATCAGTTAAAGGCCAGCGATCAATCCCGACAGGTTTTGTTACCTGTGTAGAGGTCACACATGCTCCAAGTGATTATGTATTCACAGCTGGATGCTCCGGTTTCCTCCCATACCCCAAAGGCAAACTAGTAAGTTAATTAGCGACTGGAAATGAGATCAGTGGCATGGAGAATCGGTCGGCATGATAGAGTGAATGAAGTTGCAGGGTTGGTGAGAAATAAGAGGGGGAATGGATTCATGGGATCACTTTGTCGCAGAATAGTTCTCAGCTCCAGAGACAAAGGCCAATGTCCACAATGGGGTAGAGGTGAATCGGACAGTACCCTAGGTTATAGAAGGAGCGTTCACAGGCTGTTCCTGACCCTGGTGGTGCGTGCTTTCAAGCTCCTGGATCTTCTGCCTGGCAAGAGTGGAGAGAAAAGAGGAATGACTGGGAATGGGACAAGTCTTTGATTATGTCGGTTGCTTTTCCGAGGCAGCATGAAGTGCAGATGGAGTCCGTAGTGGGGATTCTGGTCTGTGTGATGACTGGGCTGCATCCAACTCTCGTTGGCTTCAGCATAGCTGTTCCCTAATTAAGCTGAGATACAACTCCATAGCACGCTGCTCAGTCCAGAGAAGGAACCACTTCACACAAAGTAGTGAATCTTTGGAATACTTTAACCACAAAGGCTATGGTGGTTATTTCAAATGCAATAGGCATCGAGAGATTGGAAAGTGGTGCTGAGGTAAAAAATAACTTTGATCTTCAAGTTCAGGTTCACATTTATTGGCACATGCACCAATTAGGGTACAGTGGAATGTGATTTACCATGCAGCTATACAAACAAACAGAGCACAATACACAATAGAATATAACATGAACATCCGCCACAATGGAATCAACATTCTTCACTGTGGTGGAAGGCAATAACTTTCAATTACTGAAATGGAAGAGCAGGTATGAGTGGAAAATAGACACAAGGTGCTGGAGTAACTCAGCAGATCATGCAGAATCTCTGGGGAACAGGGACAGGTGACGTTTCAGTTTGGGATCCCATCTCCAGATATGCTCCTTGGCCAACTGAGTTACTCCAGCATTTTGTGTCCTTTATTGTAAATCAGCATCTGCAATTCCTTGTTTCTAGCGTTAACGAGTGGCCTTATGTTTGCATGTTCACTGTGCAGTGGTGGCCTTCACGGAGACATCAATCGGCCAAGGGTAGATTGGAGAGGGCATGGGATGAAATGGATCTATCCAAGTGTTACTTTGCTCATGATATGCTGTGGACCCAAGCTGACAGGTTTATATAGGGTTTGGCCAGGTTGGTCAATGGTAGACCTAGCGAGAACCATGTAACACAACACACAGTGATGAGTGTTTAACACAACACACTGCAAGAAAACATAAAAAATCCTTCTCGATTGAAGAGATGATTTCTCAAAATATCAGTCACTCACAAAGTGGGCTTCACATTAATAATATAGTAAAGAATAATAATTCGCCTTCAGGGGAACTCTGCTGCGTTTTATATCATTTACTGCTCTGTACAAGAGTAGGAACACAATGAGTCCATTTCTATATATAAAAATATAAATCTATCAAATTGTTTTTTTTTGATTACTCCTTATTGGAAGCACAATGAAGACTTGTTCAAGCATGGTTTATGGATGTTGCCCAAGTGAAAGAACAAAGTACAAAATATATCGGTTACATTAATGAGCAAATAAATTGAAGTTCTGATAGAAATTCTGCAAAGTTAAACATTTTGAAATATAACATGTTAATGAGAAAACAAAGAAAACCCAAAATGCAAGCACATTTTGAAAACATATTTATTTCTAAAGTAATACGTCAGAATATTAATATAGAAGAAAATCAGTTGACCCAGAACCAACATGAGATGGATAAATCCACTGCACCTTAACCCTACTGCAGAGTCTGTGTCTCTTGTCGATTAAAATCCAAACCTATATAAATACTCACAATCCCCATGGGAGTTGTCATTGGGTATCGACGTCACCTGCACTTATTATTTTCTAGTAGGATAAAGCGAAATATGAGCAAACTGCGTCATATCTGAGAGTTTCCTTGCCTTGCGACCACAAACACTCTCGACAAACATGGTTGGTCTTTCAAATACAAAACTCCGATTTTCAGTTACTTCTTTGATCATTATTGCAACAAATGTGAGTGGGATGGGAGAGGGGATTGGCTGATTGCTGTTGCCTGTACTCTTCCTACAGAGTCCACAGTTCTAATTTATATCAATGGCATTGAAACTTGAGAAACACTCATCACTGTATGGCAGTGTAAGCAATGATACTTATTTTAAAATGACACAGGCAGCTAATTTATAAGGCAGACAATGCTTCCTTTCAACACTACAGGTGTAATGCACTATACTCTGCATGAGCAAGCCTTTCTTACACTGTTCCAAGAGTTAACAAACAAACATAATTTTAAATGACAGTAATGGGGGGTCACTCGCAAAATTGTGAGAGCAAAAAATGTGCAATAGAAAGTGTAATTAATATTGAGTACTAGACCAATGAGACTCGTTGGGCCCCATCCCCCAATGCAATATTCCACCACTCACCCATAGCCCCCAACCGCGCAGGTGCGGCTGATGGGTTCCCGTTGTGACGCAAGATATCCCCGATGTGACACGGGTCACGGCAACCCTCCCCCAAATACGCAGGCTCACCCGGCAAGTGGGAGCGCGACTGCGATGGTTTTAATGTTCAAAATGGCAATAACCTGTAAAATATAGGATGGATGTGAACGCATCTCACTCTCCCTCTTCAGTCCCTACTCCCCTCCTTGATCAACCTCCCTCTCCCCTCCTTGATCAACCTCCCCTCCCCCCTCCTCCATCAACCTCCCTCTCCCCCCCTCCATCAAACCCCCTCCCCCCCACCCTCCATCAACCTCCCTCTCCCCTCCTTGTTCAACCTCCCTCGCCCCTCCTCCATCAACCTCCCTCTCCCCCCCTCCATCAACCTCCCTCTCCCCTCCTTGATCAACCTCCCTCTCCCCTCCTTGATCAACCTCCCTCTCCCCTCCTTGTTCAACCTCCCTCTCCCCTCCTCCACCAACCTCCCTCTCCCCACCTCCATCAACCTCCCTATCCCCATCAACCTCCCTCTCCCCACCTCCACCAACCTCCCTCTCCCCACCTCCACCAACCTCCCTCTCCCCCACCTCCACCAACCTCCCTCTCCCCCACCTCCACCAACCTCCCTCTCCCCACCTCCACCAACCTCCCTCTCCCCACCTCCACCAACCTCCCTCTCCCCACACCTCCACCAACCTCCCTCCTCCCCACCTCCATCACCCTCCCTCTCCCCACCTCCATCAACCTCCCTCTCCCCCCCCTCCACCAACCTCCCTCTCCCCACCTCCATCACCCTCCCTCTCCCCACCTCCATCAACCTCCCTCTCCCCACCTCCACCAACCTCCCTCTCCCCACCTCCACCAACCTCCCCCTCCTCCCCACCTCCACCAACCTCCCTCTCCCCACCTCCATCAACCTCCCTCTCCCCACCTCCATCAACCTCCCTCTCCCCACCTTGATCAACCTCCCTCTCCCCCACCTCCATCAACCTCCCTCTCCCCACCTTGATCAACCTCCCTCTCCCCACCTCCACCAACCTCCCTCTCCCCTCCTCCATCAACCTCCCTCTCCCCACCTCCACCAACCTCCCTCTCCCCACCTCCATCAACCTCCCTCTCCCCACCTCCATCAACCTCCCTCTCCCCACCTCCATCAACCTCCCTCCCCCCACCTCCTCCACCAACCACCCTCTCCCCACCTCCATCAACCTCCCTCTCCCCACCTCCATCAACCTCCCTCTCCCCACCACCCACCAACCTCCCTCTCCCCACCTCCACCAACCTCCCTCTCCCCACCTCCACCCAACCTCCCTCTCCCCACCTCCATCAACCTCCCTCTCCCCCACCTCCATCAACCTCCCTCTCCCCCACCTCCATCAACCTCCCTCTCCCCACCTTGATCAACCTCCCTCTCCCCACCTCCATCAACCTCCCTCTCCCCTCCTCCATCAACCTCCCTCTCCCCACCTCCACCAACCTCCCTCTCCCCACCTCCATCAACCTCCCTCTCCCCACCTCCATCAACCTCCCTCTCGCCCCACCTCCATCAACCTCCCTCTCCCCTCCTTGATCAGCCTCCCTCTCCCCACCTTGGTCAACCTCCCTCTCCCCACCTCCATCAACCTCCCTCTCCCCACCTCCACCAACCTCCCTCTCCCTCTCCCCACCCTCCACCAACCTCCCTCTCCCCACCTCCACCAACCACCCTCTCCCCACCCTCCACCAACCCTCCTCTGCTTCCTCCCCTCACCGCTTCTCCCCCTCATCTCTCTTCTCCCTCCCCATCTCCATTACCTCGCCATCCCTCTTCCTACCCCTATCCTCCATTCCCCCTCCCCCCCCCCACTCCCTCTCCTCCTCTTCACCCTACCTCTTCTTTCCCTCTCTCCTCCTCCTCCCCTTCCCACTCCCTCCCTCTCCTTTCCTCTACCCTCAGTCACTTCCTCATTCACTCCAATAACTCCCTCTCCCCTCCCTACCCCTTCCTCTCCTTCTATCCCCCAACTCCCCCATTCCTCACCTCCCCCTATCCCCCCCCCCCCCCACAATGAGAATCGTAATTTTTTTTATGAAATTCTCAATGAAAACCATGTTTTTTCTTTAAAATAATCTAAACAATGTTAGCTGTTAATGAAAGCAGAAGAATTTAAATGAAATGTTTTTTTAAAGGATAAAATCAATGTCAATGGAAATCGCGGTTTTTAATGTATTTTATGTAAATGAAATTTGGCATCCCATTGTGACGTCGAACCCGGGACGGGCAGGGCAAGTGGGAAAGTGTTTTTTGTAAAGTTTAAAATGTCAATAACGTAAAATATAACATAAATCTGAACAAAACTTGGCTAATGCACACCTCAGGACAATGGTGAGTAAGGTGGGCCAAATATTGTAGCGCTATCGTGTACCTTTTTGGCGGAGTTTCCAGAATACACGCACATACAAACAAACAAGAAGTGAGTTTTAGTAATATATAGATTATCTAAACCTAAATTCTACACCTATATATCTAAACCTAAATTCTAGTAGTTACTTAAGTTATGATGTCGGATGGAAGCTGCATACCCAAATCTCGTTGGACTTATATGCAATGACAATAAAATATATTATTATTATTATTAATACCGTATATTATATGTGCTTTAAAAAACTAGGATAGATGCACAAGTACAAATCAAAAGTGATAGGGGGAACTAATCAATGAAGAGGGACGGAATGACTGCTTTGATTACAAGGTCTTGTTACTGTAATAAGGAATCAAATAATCAGTCTGGTTTTCCAGCTGAATTGGTGGGGAAATGGCAACTTGCTTAACACAAGGTGATTTCAGAGTAACAGACGCATTATCCAGCCAGAATTATGCTGCAGTTGTCTCAGGCTCAACTGATGAGTTGCAGATGCTGATGAACATGTTCTCTGATGTTTGCACAGACTCAGTGCGGCACTCTTGGCCAGGGTAAGAGAAAACAATTGTCACGTCACGGAGGATGAAACGTCCACCCCAAAATCTTCATCACCATTACAGCTCCAGACCCACTCAGTAGGCCAGGTGAGAATGGTATGTCACCCAGTCATATCGAATCTGATTGGATAGCAAGCACAACAAAACTGTACCTCGGTAATAAACCTATATCAGAACCCAATGGGTGGTCTCCAGGATATTGATGGGGAGAGATTTGGCAACACAGATGGGAGCTGATTGGAACGTTTCTTGCTGTAGATTATCATTGTCTGGCATTGGTGATACAAATAAGATTTGTCACGGAATAACTCAAATCAAATGTTGTCCTGAGGTTTTAGCATGCAAGCGTGGGCTGTTTCATTAACAGAGGGATCAGAAACGGAAGTAAACATTGTTCAACCATTAACAACATCCCTATTTTTGACTTTATGATTGAGCAAACATCTCTAATGATGCAGCTGCAAATAATTAGGATTAGGATGCAGCAATGAAGAATTATTCCAGTGCATCTTGGGCTGTGATAGTTAACCT
Source organism: Leucoraja erinaceus (assembly GCF_028641065.1). Taxonomy (NCBI): domain Eukaryota; kingdom Metazoa; phylum Chordata; class Chondrichthyes; order Rajiformes; family Rajidae; genus Leucoraja; species Leucoraja erinaceus. Next base: position 537,308 of record NC_073394.1, read on the forward strand.
GATACATCTTCTCTGCGAGTTCAGCCACTGGAGAGCTTGCCAATTTATTTCCATTGACTTCACTTTTATTACAGGTCCTCGCTGTTATCTTTGTTCAAGGGCAGTGAGTTTCACATCACCTCTGCAATCATCTCTCTGCCCCAGTATGCCGGCCGCGAGGCAGAGGAGCAGAATGACAGGGGTGGTGATGAACAGGTCACGGTAGAGGTTTTGAGCTGCCTGTACCAGAAGGAGGAGTTGAAAGACATTTGACTGGCAGATAGGAAATTAATAACAAAGGAGCAAAGATCGAGAAAGAGAATCAAACCATGGCCCTACAGGGCAGCGATTGGACTGAAATGTCACAAATATGGAACAAGGAGATGAGAGAATTCAAAATTCAAAAATACAAACAGGACGGTCTGCACCTGGAATGGAATGGAACCAATGTCCTTGGGGGGGTGTTTGCTACTGCTGTCGGGGAGGATTTAAACTAATGTGGCAGGGGGATGGGTACAAGAGCAGAGGGGCAGGGGGGTGTAAAATGAAGGTAGAAGCAATAGGTAGCAAGGTGAAAAGTAAAAGTGGCAGGCAGACAAAACCAGGGCAAAAATCAAAAAGGGCCACTTTTCAACATAATTGTATAAGGGGTAAGAGCGTTGTAAAAACAAGCCTGAAGGCTTTGTGTCTCAATGCAAGGAGTATTCGTAATAAGGTGGATGAGTTGAACGTGCAGATAGCCATTAATGATTATGATATAGTTGGGATCACGGAGACATGGCTCCAGGGTGACCAAGGCTGGGAGCTGAACATCCCGGGATATTCAATATTCAGGAGGGATAGAGAGAAAGGAAAAGGAGGTGGGGTAGTGTTGCTGGTTAGAGAGGAGATTAACGCAATGGAAAGGAAGGACATTAGTTTGGAGGATGTGGAATCGGTATGGGTAGAGCTGCGAAACAATAAGGGGCAGAAAACGCTGGTGGGTGTTGTGTACAGGCCACATAACAGTAGTAGTGAAGTTGGGGATGGCATCAAACAGGAAATTAGAAATGCTTGCGACAAAGGCAAAGCAGTTATAATGGGTGACTTCAATCTACATATAGATTGGGTGAATCAAACTGGCAGGGGTGCTGAGGAAGAGGATTTCTTGGAATGTATACGGGATAGTTATCTAAACCAACATGTAGAGGAACCAACGAGAGAGCTGGCTATTTTAGACTGGGTATTGAGTAATGAGGAAGGGTTAGTTAGTAGTCTTGTTGTGCGTGGCCCCTTGGGCAAGAGTGACCATAATATGGTTGAGTTCTTCATTAGGATGGAGAGTGACATTGTTAATTCAGAAAACAATGGTTTTGAACTTAAAGAAAGGTAACTTTGAGGGTATGAGACGTGAATTGGCCAAGATTGACTGGCAAGTAATTCTAAGAGGGTTGACGGTGGATATGCAATGGAAGGCATTTAAAGACTGCATGGATGAACTACAAAAATTGCTCATCCCAGTTTGGCAAAAGAATAAATCAGGGAAGGTAGTGCATCCATGGATAACAAGGGAAATCAGGGATAGTATCAAAGCAAAGGATGATGCGTACAAACTAGCCAGAAAAAGCAGCATACCGGAGGACTGGGAGAAATTCAGAGACCAGCAGAGGAGGACGAAGGGCTTAATTAGAAAAGGAAAAATGGATTATGAAAGAAAACTGGCAGTGAACATAAAATCTGACTGCAAAAGTTTTTATAGATATGTGAAAAGAAAGAGATTAGTTAAAACAAATGTAGGTCCCTTGCAGTCAGAAACAGGTGAGTTGATCATGGGGAACCAGGATATGGCGGACCAATTGAATAACTACTTTGGTTCCGTCTTCACTAAGGAAGACATAAATGATCTGCCGGAAATAGCAGGGGCCCGCGGGTCAAAGGAGGTGGAGGAATTGAGTGAAATCCAGGTTAGTCGGGAAGTGGTGTTGGGTAAATTGAATGGATTAAAGGCCGATAAATCCCCAGGGCCAGATAGGCTGCATCCCAGAGTACTTAAGGAAGTAGCTCCAGAAATAGTGGATGCATTAGTAATAATCTTTCAAAACTCCTTAGATTCTGGAGTAGTTCCAGAGGATTGGCGGGTAGCAAACGTAACCCCACTTTTTAAGAAGGGAGGGAGAGAGAAAACGGGGAATTACAGACCAGTTAGCCTAACATCGGTAGTGGGGAAACTGCTAGAGTCAGTTATTAAAGATGGGATAGCAGCACATTTAGAAAGTGGTGAAATCATTGGACAAAGTCAGCATGGATTTACGAAAGGTAAATCATGTCTGACGAATCTTATAGAATTTTTCGAGGATGTAACTAGTAGCGTGGATAGGGGAGAACCAGTGGATGTGGTGTATCTGGACTTCCAGAAGGCTTTCGACAAGGTCCCACATAAGAGATTAGTATACAAACTTAAAGCACATGGCATTGGGGGTTCAGTATTGATGTGGATAGAGAACTGGCTGGCAAACAGGAAGCAAAGAGTAGGAGTAAACGGGTCCTTTTCACAATGGCAGGCAGTGACTAGTGGGGTACCGCAAGGCTCAGTACTGGGACCCCAGCTATTTACAATATATATTAATGATCTGGATGAGGGAATTGAAGGCAATATCTCCAAGTTTGCGGATGACACTAAGCTGGGGGGCAGTGTTAGGTGTGAGGAGGATGCTAGGAGACTGCAAAGTGACTTGGATAGGCTGGGTGAGGGGGCAAATGTTTGGCAGATGCAGTTTAATGTGGATAAATGTGAGGTTATCCATTTTGGTGGCAAAAACGGGAAAGCAGATTATTATCTAAACGGTGGCCGATTGGGAAAGGGGGAGATGCAGCGAGACCTGGGTGTCATGGTACACCAGTCATTGAAGGTAGGCATGCAGGTGCAGCAGGCAGTAAAGAAAGCGAATGGCATGTTGGCTTTCATAGCAAGAGGATTTGAGTATAGGAGCAAGGAGGTTCTACTGCAGTTGTATAGGGTCTTGGTGAGACCACACCTGGAGTATTGCGTGCAGTTTTGGTCTCCAAATCTGAGGAAGGACATTATTGCCATAGAGGGAGTGCAGAGAAGGTTCACCAGACTGATTCCTGGGATGTCAGGACTGTCTTATGAAGAAAGACTGGATAGACTTGGTTTATACTCTCTAGAGTTTAGGAGATTGAGAGGGGATCTTATAGAAACTTACAAAATTCTTAAGGGGTTGGACAGGCTAGATGCAGGAAGATTGTTTCCGATGTTGGGGAAGTCCAGGACAAGGGGTCACAGCTTAAGGATAAGGGGGAAATCCTTTAAAACTGAGATGAGGAGAACTTTTTTCACACAGAGAGTGGTGAATCTCTGGAACTCTCTGCCACAGAGGGTAGTTGAGGCCAGTTCATTGGCTATATTTAAGAGGGAGTTAGATGTGGCCCTTGTGGCCAAGGGGATCAGAGGGTATGGAGAAAAGGCAGGTACGGGATACTGAGTTGGATGATCAGCCATGATCATATTAAATGGCGGTGCAGGCTCGAAGGGCCGAATGGCCTACTCCTGCACCTAATTTCTATGTTTCTATGTTTCTAAAACTAAACTCACAAATCAGAGGCTGGGGACAAGTTGGCCGACAGTCAATTTAAAGCGTTGGTGACTCATTGTGGAGGTTTGGAGATAATTATGGTGAAGGACTGGATCCAGATGTGATTTGAGTGAAAGAACCACTGGCAGCATGATGAAAGATAAATAATTCATATGGATTGAGCAATAAAAAAACAAATATAGCAAATACCAACAACTTCAAAACTCATCTTTAAAATTGCCTTCAATGATCTGTTTATTTTCCATAAAATGGTAAATTTGATCAGAATTTTTTTAATATAAGGAACTGCTGATTAAGCCATTTATAAATGCAATGCAATCTCATTGTGTTAGTTTGAAAGACAGCTCAACAACTGCTGTTATGAATTATGAAGCAATATTATAAAATTATATTCTCCAGCTCAACATGCAACAATTGGCTATGAAGAATTTAACTTCACTATGAAATCAAAAGAAACAACAGAAAGAGGAAACCGCAAGATTTTTACTTCAATAAAAGGAATTTTCTTTGATCAGTATAGTATTTTTCTCAAAATGGAAAAAAAACTGCTTATGTTGGAATCTGAAATAAAAACAGAACATGCCTGAAATATTCAGCAGGTTGGGCAAAATGAGAGTCTGACATAATATCAGTAAGTTAAATCAAAGAAATCCAAAGATGTTTTATCCGTGTAGAAGGAGCTAAGGATAACATAGGAAATAGTGACGTCTATTCAGGACCCATGAGGAGATGGAGAATGGTTTGCAAAAAAAGGTAGATGATGTTTTGCTGTAGTTAAGTGGAATAATCGTGGGGTATTAGGTTGGGTTTAGAAAGCAAAGATGGAAATACTAAAGGATGTATCATCTTTTAAAATGAATGATTTGCCAGGCCCTGGTTGACAGATATCCCAGGCTGGTAAAAGAAGTAAAGAAGGAAATATGGAGGCGTTTGATTCCGGAAACAGGAATGGGGTCAGAACATTGGGAGATTGCTAACATTGGACAATAAAATGATTGAAGGGATAAATCAAATAATTACTGCCAGGTATTGGGCTACTTATTCAAATTTATTCTAAGGTGCAGTGTACATCTTCATTTAGAAAGGTACCTATTATTCAGAGACTATAGGATGGATTTGTTAAGGAATGATGATTTCTGTGAGGTAGTAACACGGAGGGTTAATGACGGAGGTTTGTTTGAACTCTGCTACATAGACTGTGGCAAGGCTTTAGATCGAGCTAGCCAAAGGTAAATGCCTGGGGGTTGTAAAGGAGAGGGGTAAACTGATCCACACTGAGATGAATGGCAGGAAACAAAGGGTCATGGTTGATGGATGGTCTTGCACCATCAGGATGCTATTCTTCATTAGCTGAAGCACAGAATTTAACACCATGGAAGTCATAAGGTCATAAGGAATTAGGCCATTCGGCCCATCAAGTCTACTCCGCCATTCAATCATGGCTGACCTATCTCTCCCGGCTAACCCCATTCTCCTGCCCATTCTCTCTGACAACAGTCCATGCTATGCTAGACTACCTCTGACATGATTAGGTCACAGCCTGAATACTGCCCACTGTGCTGGTCATCACATTACAGGAAAGATGTTATTACATAAGGGATGTTATGAATGAACTTCACCAGAATGTTGCTGGATCTGGAAAACGTATGTCTATGAAGATTGATTGGAAAAGCTGGGGCTGGGAGCTTTGGTACAGAGGATACTGAAGCGAGATTCTATATACATTTATGAAGGGTGCAGATAAAGTCCATAGGAAGGAATTAGTGAAGTCAAAACCCAGGGGCACGGATTTAAAATAATCGCTAGGATTAGAGGGGAAGTAAGAAAAATGTTTTTTAATTCAGAGGTTAACAAGGGCCTGGAACTCTTTATCTGAGTGAAGTCACAAAACCAAAACACATTTGAACAGTGGTGGAGGTATCATAATCCATGGGGCTAGACTGGAGAACATTTGCATGGGCACAGGCACACTGAACTAAATGACCTTCTGCGTTTCAATGATGCTCTCAGCTTGGATCTCCAACTGATCAGCAAACCATTGAGTGGGCTGGTCACTTGCCCTTGAAGTCCATTCTAACCTGAAGCAATTATACTCCAGATTACTGATTCCTCAATGATCAGCAAGGCCTTCCACTTTTCAACAGAAATATTTTTTCTCAAAGTAGTAGAGAATTATTGAATCCTGTCCCTAGATTTGCTAGAGATTGGAGATTCTGACGTTATTATTTCCAGTTCAGCTTCCACAGCTACATTTGCCCACACAGCACAGCACAGCACACAGCGATGATCTTCCATACAACTGACACAATTTATTACCATTAGATGTCACAGACAGTCACTACTTCTAGTGTACTCTCTCAACCTGTTTAAGGTCCCCTTGCCCCTTAAAAACTGTTGATCTGGATCATATCAGAATATATCCTACTATAATTATACCCTAGTATAAACTATGAGAGGAAATATATAAAATTACGAGAGAAATAGATCGGGCAGTTGCACAGAGTCTCTTGCCCAGAGTAGGTGAATTGAGGACCAGAGGACATAGGTTTAAGGTGAAGGGGAAAAGATTGAATAGGAATCTGAGGGGTAACCTTTTCACACTAAGGATGGTGGGTGTATGGAACAAGCTGCCAGAGGAGGTAGTTGAGGCTGGGACTATCCCAACATTTAAGAAACAGAGAGGTAAGTGGATAGGACAGGTTTGGAGGGATATGGAACAAACATGGGTAGGTGGGACTAGTGTAGCTGGGACATGTTGGCCGGTGTGGGCAAGTTGGGCTGAAGGGCCTGTTTCCACGCTGTATCACTCTATGACTCTATTTACAACTGACAAATCAGATGAACTGACTTTTTTTTGGAATTTTCTACAAATTGGCTGCTTTTATTTTCTAAGCAGCCTGCCTGAAAGACAGGAGAGACACTCCAATCCCCAGTATCTTCAGCCAATGGAAGGCTACAGTAGAACCAGACTTCCCCATATCCCACTCCCTGTTCAACAGCTACTAACTTGCAGAGAACAGGTCAGCAGGATATTCTTTGTTCTCTTGTTTGCAATTCAGCATGGTCTTATAAAGGGGGACGTACTCAACGTGCTCAAAGCTCTTCTCCTTTTCAGGGCAGTGTTTTCATATCACAGTAGTTCTTCACAAAATGGGGGGGGGGGGGAATCAAATGAACCTCTAATGTACATTTAATATAATAAATTATTAGTACGCATGATTCAAACCATCTATCCTGTTGAAATATCCAGATATAAACATTAATTTCACCCCGTCAGCAATGAAACATACAGAGTACTGATTACTATTGTAACAGGTGGAATTTAAGTACTGGAAGAAAGTCTGTCTGCGTAGGTTGACAGCTACAAGTGTGTTTTAATCTGAAAACCAGATATGCCTAAACCTAATGCAGAGCTGGAGCTCGTCACTATTAATAACTTTTTACCCGTTAACAGGGTACTTCACTGTGCAATTACAATTCAACTGGTACAAAAAACAGCTCTGGGAAATGAAAAGAAGATATTTAATCATTTTAACGCACTGATTTTATAGGCTTACTAAACAATGGATAATCAGTCTTTAGAAAAACACTGAATATTGATACAAAAGAAGAAATGTCTGCCTCCGACACCACAAAATCAGTTTTTCACAGAACTTTGCAATTCAAAGAATGTGACCTCCAGGTTCAAGAATGGCTTCTTCCCAACAAAAGGGTCTTGAACCACCCCCCACAACCCTCACCACAACCTACTTCAGCAATGATCTACTATGGGCTTGGCTTTGGCTGCACTAACTTGCACTCTAGTAGTACTGATAACATTGTATTATTGATTCTTGTACATTTATTTGTCGTGTTAATGTGTGAATGAAGCTGCAGCAAGTAAAGTAAGGATTTCACTGTTCCACTTTCAGTGCACATGGCAATTGAACACATTGAATCTTGAATGTGGTGTCACAAAGGCTTGTCCAATGGAACATTACCTTGCTGCTTTCTGGGCAAGATCCAACGGGAAGTCAGGGCAAATGAGCTGAAGTAAGGAGTGGTACTCCAACACAGTCAGTAGATCTGAAATTTAAAACAAATCAAATTATATCATTTCTGCATTAATAGTTAGAAACAAGAATATGATTGCAACTACAAAAATATCCATAGAATAACTTGTTATTGGCACTTGCTAAATTGAAAGCATGTTGTTTAGTGCTATTAGTTATCAAATGCTTAATTTAACTGAGAATTAACTATGATTATATTTGGAACTTGTGAATCCAATCTTAAAGAAATATTTGCAAGAAATCAACATAGTACTTGATGGTGCCAATAAAGTATACCCCACTGAAACACAATTCCTTGGATCACTCATCCCTTCCCATCGATATTGCCCCCTCTCCAGATACTTCCCCCTGCAATGGCAGGAGATGCCCCTTCACCTCCTCCCTCACCTCCACCCGAGGACTCAAGCAGTCCTTCCAGGTAAGACTGAGGTTCATGTGCACCTCCTCTGACCTTAATTACTGCACCCAACCTGTGTTCCCAATGTGGCACACAGTTCATCGGCAACAACAAGTGCTGACTCAGCGAGTGTTTCTCAAAACGCTAGCACTCAGTCCTCCAAGACCAACCATTTTAACTCCTCTTCCCATAGTGATTTGGCCTCCTCCATTGACAGAATCGGCTATGGACAAACTGGAGGAAGAGCATTTCATCTTGCATTTGGATAGCTTACAACGCAATGTTATGATCACTGAATTCTCCACATTTAGTTCCTATGTTTGTCAGGTCTAATATAGTGCCTTGCATTCATAATGAAGCAGGAAATAACGGACTAAATAAAAAATTACATTTGTAGTGAAAACTCAATATTACTCAAACATGATGAATTCCTGCCCACAATCTCATTTTTGTTTTGTTAACAAACTGAATTTCTTGATTAGACTTTTATTGACAACTGAGAGCTTTCTACATTTACCACACAAATTATTATGGCTACATTACACTGCAAGGAACACTAAAACTGGTAATAAACTGTCTATATATTCAGCTAAATGGAATGAAAATTAATTTAAAAAAAATGATGAGACGTTTCAGGGTTTGTGATCACGGTAATGGGCATTTAAAATCTGATTTAATTTCACAAAAGCAACTCAGCAGCATTGTTTAACCCATGGGGTAGCAGATGTGTAGTCTCTGCAGCTCCCTCTCTAGTATTCCCATTGCTCCTTGCTCCCCACACTATAGGATGGGTAGGAATTGTTTCCCATGACTAGGAACTGCTTTCCCTTACACTAAATATACAGTAATATACCTGTTCACGAGGGCCAGGCACTAAGCCAGGTGTTGGGGAAACAATACAAGGAAAGAACAAAGTCATAACTCCTCGCAACTCAATCGAGAGAGTTCACTAGAGCATAAAATAACTGCAGGTGCTGGAAATGCAAAACAAACACCGAACATGCTGGAAACAGGCAGCAGATCAAGTGGAATGAGAAAGGGAATAGATGTATTGTGTACAGTCACATCTGTGGAGATAGGAAGGAATAGAAAAGTTGCCTAAATTGGTTAATTCAAACCAAATTCTGACATCTTCAATATGAGGTGCTGCTCCTCAAGCTTACAGTCGGCATTTCTGAAACAATGGAGGGCACTGTGGAAGGAGACGTGAGGATGGAAGTGGGACATGGACAGGACAGGTTTGGAGGGATATGGGCCAAATGCAGGCAAGTGGGACTAGTGTAGCTGGGACATGTTGGCCGGTGTTGGCAAGTTGGGCCGAAGAGCCTGTTACCACCGCACGTTGTATCACTCTGTGACTCTATCTGCATTTGCTTTCTCAAGTGAGCCAAGGAGTTTTCCAAAAGAGAGACGTTATAGATATGCTGATGACAGCTGCCATGGTTATATTTTGTCCTTTGTGTATTTATAAAGTTAGTCATAGATTTAGATCCACACCCTTCCAGACTTGGAAATCGCCAATTATAACAACTATATGTTGCAGCCTCTGGTTCTTGTGCTCATGTTATTGACCAGTCCATCACTGGAAACCATTCCCCATTATTGCCTCATCAATTCCCATCTCGATTTAAAAAAATCCAACATTTCTGCTTAATGTTTCCTGCTTTAAAGACCTCAACTCCAGTTTCTCTGGTCTCTCTAAACAACTGAAGTCATTAATCTCCGGAACCATTTCATCTGCTTTCTATCAAAGGCCCTTACATGCTCCTAAAACATGCTGCCCAGAAGTGGCCTCAATGTTCAAACCAGAGCCAAACTTGTATACTTCTATACTCTTCACCTCCACTTGTAAAACCAGAGATCAAATATTTTTTTCTTTTAATTCTCAGTGTTCTTCCATCTTCAAAATTCATGTGCATTGTTCTAGTATCCCTCTTTAAGGCTGTGTCATTTGGCTGTGGTGATAATCACATCAAACTTTAGAACAGTGAAAACCATCATAGATGAACAAAAAGATCACCCCTCACAGGAAAACCAATCATTTGAAATAATCTCCTGTAATTGTAAAGAAACAATAACGTGATTATTGTCCTAATGGAATATCCTACCCCGCTTTGTATGCATTTAGCAAATAGTTTTCCTTCAAGTGACCTAACTAATAAACCGCTTGCACAGTCAGTCTGAAGAAGGGTTTCGGCCCGAAACGTTGCCTATTTCCTTCGCTCCATAGATGCTGCTGCACCCGCTGAGTTTCTCCAGCTTTTTTGTGTAACCTAGTAAATTTAAACATGTGTAACACAAAATTGGACCATTTCTCGCTGGATATACTTTTAGCAACAGTTTTCGTTGCAAAAACAGAACATTCTGTTTATCTAAACTGTGAAATAAATGAAGGTAAAGTGTTCATTCATTATCAAACCTTTTCTAATTTCCTTTTTATGAATAGGAATATGAATAGGAATCCTTAATTGTTGCTCACACACTCCTCAGAAAATACTATTTGTTCACTGTTTTGCAACTGAATATTCTGCTTTTTTCAACAAAAAAATTGCTGGTGTCAAATTAAACTGAGTTTACACAGATTGAACCAGGGTCGTCTCTTGTCTGCCACTGCTAGACAAATCTGTTATATATAATCAGACAATTATCCTTGGTTCCAGACACTCAAAGTGACATTCTTCCTTATCCAGCCATACATTTATCAATGAGATTATCCTCAGCAGTGGAATGGCCAATTTTGCTAAAGTACTTATTGCTGAATCTCTGGATGGTGAATAGAAATTGGAAGACAGCACACCCATTTTCCAGGAGTACTGAAAGGAAAATAACAGCGGACATTAGCTAGGTTTGTCAATTGTGATCAGCTATGTGAGAGATAGAGATGTAAAGGGTGGGCAAGATATTTGAAACTTAATAAATGCCAAATATGCGTTGGTCCTCTTTGATCTGAAAGGACCAAAGTGAAGCCGGGAGTAGATGCTGATCCACACTGGGGACATGTTTAAGAAAGAACTGCAAATGCTGATCCACGGACGGGACACGACTGTTTGTGCTTGTTTAAACAAATGACGAAGCAGGGTGCAGTGAATTGAACTTTTATTCTGTAAATTCATTTGTGAATATGTGTTTTCAAACCCCCACTAAATGTGTGGGGAAATTTGCTGAATAGCCATGTAAAAACAAAGGGCCAGTTAGCTATTCCTTCCCATCAAAATGGGCAGAGCCTCACTCTAGTGATATTGGAACAGATTTGTTTGAACACCCAACACTCTCCAGAGAAGGAGAGAACACTTGCCCACCATGGCTACAATTGCACTGGCCATTTCACTCAGCACATACTGGGCCATTCCATCCTCTCCTTCAACTTCTTCCCACAGAACTCAAAACGGGTACTGGAACTTTATAAAACTTAAATTAAAAACCAGAGTCCAGGGAAATTAATTGCCATTTGGACAACACATGTTTCACTTGCTGCATCTTTACGGGCACAATAACTCACAAAACAACAAATAAATACACAATAATCTACAATACAATGAATTGTCAGCAATGTTAGATAACCAGACTATAATTGTGCAAGCCTAAGTATGTAGTGCAACCTGTGTGAAGCCCGCAGTTGTGTGAAGCTGAGGGAGGGTTGTGGTTAGGGTCATGCAGTGTGGTTTAAGAACCTGATAGTTGATCTTGAACCTGGAGGTAAGGATTCTCAGACCCCTGTACCTTCTTCCTAATGGCAGCAGTGAAATGAGAGCTCTTCAAAGCGGACGGAGTAGAGGCTGTGCTCACTCCTTCTCCAACTCTCTGAACTTCTCCAAAGCTTCCTGGCTTCTTGCCCTCACCCTAGTCCTCTTTGCCTCATTCTCCCACAGGTTCTTCAGCCACCTCATCACTACACCCGCAACTTCCACTGGCCCCTCTCCACTCTGCTCCCTCCCAAGTCCCCTACACTGCTCCCCCCAAGCTCCTCAAGTGCCGTTTAATCCCCTCCTAAATCTACCCATCTCCCACTTATTGTCCAGACCCCTCCCTCTCTTATGCTCAACCTCCCCCCCACCCCCCCACCAACTCCCTATGCTCCTCTCCCCCATGCTTCCACCCAAGTTTACCTCGCCCCTCCCTCCCTCCCACCCTCATGCCAAGCTAGTCACACAGCATGGAAACAGGCCCTTTGGCTCAACTTGCCCACACCAGCCAACAATGTCCCAGCTACACTAGTCCCACCTGCCCAAGATTGGCCCATATCGTTCCAAACCTGTCCTATCCATGTACCTGTCTAACTGTTTCTTAAATGTTGGGATAGTCAATGCCTTAACTACCTCCTCCGGCAGCTTGTTCCATACACCCACCACCCTCTGTGTGAAAAGGTTACCCCTCAGATTTCTACTAAATCTTTTCCCCTTCACCTTGAACCTATGTGCTCTGGTCCTTGATTCCCCGACTCTGGGCAAGCGCTTGAGTACATCTACCCGATCTATTCCCCACCTGCGATCTCTCCAAATTCCCCTGTGATCCCTCCAAACTATCCCTGCAATCCCTCCCGACTGCCATAGCCACTTTCCATGCTGTTACACAGACATAGGCCGACAGCCCTCCAAGATGAAGTCTGACATCCCACAGTCCATCCGAGGAGGCCCGATTCACAAACCTGCGGTTTACATTGATTGCAGTGAAGGCAATCTTACATTTCAAAATGATACACATATTAAAAAACATTACAGACATTCACAATATTTTCATCGACTATTAAAATAATAGCTACATAATTAAGCTGAGAAGAAATAGCTACGATACAGCATTGGCTGGGAGACGTGGAATCAAATTTCAATACATTTTTATGACTATGGGATAATTAATCTCACATTTACAAGGACTCTTTACAGATTCAAGTTTTAACTTGAGTAAATAATGCACAAGAAGATGACATCCAATATTCAAATCTCTGACATTTATGATATATGTACTGTGCTTTTTTCAACCGGTAAAAATTTGTTTTTTTGTGATCCAAGCAAATATTTATCAGACATTTGCATTTTTGTAAATAATTCTGTATTTTATAAATGCTCGGCTATCTTGATTATCTTCCAGCAGAAATGTTTAACATATTAACCGGACATTTGTTATTTTTGTTCTTATTCGTGATTACAACAAATAAATTCTAGATTAATATTGAGTTTGGACAAAGTAATTACAAATATTTAGACGATTTTTCATCACAAGTTGGAAAAGTCTTGCTTTATTTTGCATTTTTGATTAAAAGTTTAACTTTTGTATGCTTTGACTTCAGTCAACAAACTATTGAGTATTTGTTCATTGTGGAGGGATTTACTGCCAAATGATCCCCTATACTTGATTACTTCATCTTTTATCTTCTCCTAAACCAAGGCCTGGGGCAGAATTGAGGCATAAAAATGCACAGAGGTACAAAATACATGAAGTGAATATAGAGAAAACCACACCCAGACACCAGCAACATTAAATTGTTATGCATGTGCATACATGAGGTTGAAAGGGAACTACAGTTGCAAGCATAGATAAGAGTGAAGATTTGATAGAAGGCAGGGTCTGGATACAGTGGATAATTGGATGCTGTTCGTTTTGGTGGAGAGGGTTGAAGACTATAGGTTACAGGAATATAGACTATAGGTTAAGCAGTGGAGGAAATAATTAAGAGTGGCATGAGGAATAGTCTGTTATGCAGCGATTGGCTGCAGTGTGACACATTCTGTAGGTGGATATGGTGGAGGCAGGTTTCATTGCCACCTTTAAGACAATATATTGGATCTTCCAGTTGCGAACCATTTTAACTCCACTTCTCACCCCCACACTGACATGTCTGTTCTGGACCAGTTGGCAGGTTGTGCTCCTAACTGGAGGAACCGCACCTCATATTCCCTATGGGTAGCTTACAACCTAATGGTATGAACATTGAATTCTACAATTTTAAGTAATTAACCTCATGAACCCCCACCCTGTATTCTCCCTCCACACACACACCCCGCCCTCACACCCCCCACACCCCCCCTCCCCAGCTCTTCCCTGCTCATGCCCATTTTTCCATTCATCTTCCATCTATATTCCTTCATCTGACTTCACAATTTGCATCTATCCAATCTCACAACTTTTGTTTTCTCATGCCTGGCCTTTGTCCAACTATTTGCATATCAACCCACCTATCCATGTTCTCCACAGATGCTGTCTGACCCACTGAGTTACTCCAGCACTCTGTATAAGAAAGAACTGCAGATGCTGTTGCTTCTTCTGTAAACCAATGTATAAGTTCCTTGTTTATCATTTGGATAAATACATTATGGTAAAAAGCTGTAAGTAATGAAAGCAGGGGATGGCGTGAAAAAGAGCCAGGTTACTGATGGCTTCCTTTTCTGCTGTGGCCTGTATACATGCCTTGACCACAATCTCATTTCAATCCTGCTACCAGGAAGAAGGTGTTAGACACGGAAAACTGCTTCCAGGTTCAGGAACAGCTTTTCCCGACGTTGACGTTTGTTGCTCATCGATAATGATCGGAGAAATTGGCAGTGGCACAATGTTTTAAATGGCTGCCGTTGATGTGGCCAAAGCAACTTCTATCACTTCCATGACAGTAATAGCATATGAAAGCTGTTTGTCTCAAAAAAATCTTTAAGTCATTAGTTAAATATACAAATTTCTTATGACATATGTGAACCATATTTCTCAAACCAAAGATACCAATGACATAATGTGGACAGTATTTTTAAACAATTTTTGTTCTGCTTTAATAAGTGAGATAAATGAAAACATTTGTGCATGTTTTAGTACTTTGTTGAAAGATTATTAAGAGTAATGTAAGAGTATGTTCAATATCTTATTCCACAAAACTAAATGATAAATGGTGACTCTTTTCACAAACTCTGGACATTCTCAATTACTCTGCAGCCATGACGCATTTGTTTGAATATAGTCGACATTTTGAAGTTAAAACCATAGGGTGGGAGATTACAACCTTCACATGGTCCACCCTGTTTCGACTAATGCAATCAGCTCGACGTGCACAAACAAATAGAACAAGTTGACCTACAACTTTAGGCTGTGCACACCATATACAAGAAATAGAAGTTAGAGCAATAGACACCAACGTAAATGAGGAAACTTCAGAAACATCAATGCTCCAATAACTACATTTTCAGTAAATCTAAATGCCTGGTTAGTGCAACCCATGACCAGATGTTATTACAATATCTCTTTGAAACAATAAGGGCAGTATTTGTTTAAGTTAGTTTCATTGTAAAATGATGTGGACATGAAGAAAAGGTTTTATATGGCAGGTCACATGGCAACACTGCCTCTGTCACATGGACACCCCTAATGTGAAATCTACAACCATCTTTCTTCAATTTCATTTGGATTAGTTCAACTATCCTTATCACACACTCCAAAGAAGAGAATGCAAACACTTGTATTAATGTGTCTTCAGAGATGAAAACACTAAAAACATCTTCTTTATTGTGATTTTTAAATTGCAGTTGGTCTCCTTTTGAATATTGATCATTTTGCTGGGATGTATTTTTGCTGTTAGTTGTCAGTCCAGTATGTTGGCTTCTTATTATGTCATGGCTGCAACTAAGTGAGCCCATCTGTTAACAGCTGTAGAATAGACATGGTAATTTTCGACGGGGCTGTCTTCCACCCCCCTGGTGGAGGGGTAGTCCTCACGGCTCATGACAACAGCACATTGAACTGGCTACAGCACTTGGAGGGCGTTACATAACCTCTGCTGCCTCAAACGCAAGAAGAAGACGAAGAATCCAAACACCCAATCTAATTAATCGGAGTCTGCGTGAGGCAGCCAATGGTGAATAAGTCAGTGCATCAAAGCTACATGTACAAACCATTAGGATACTGCCAAGTCATGCCACTTGACACTTATACTAAACGACCCTTCCTTGGTTATGCCAGATGGGAAAAGTCGCCTCGCAGGTCTAAAGGGACAATGAGAGGATTTAGAATCAATGATTCTGTCAAGAAGAAATCATTTTTGTGAGTGTTGTAAGCTTACAGGATGTTGTAAGTTGCAACTTAAAACACATTGTCACCACGTGCTTGCTACATAGGAAATCAGTGGAACGTTTGGTTCTATTTCACATCAGAAAATGGTTCACGAGACAAGTCAAGTCAAGTCAAGTTTATTTGTCACGTACACATACGAGATGTGCAGTGAAATGAAAGTGGCAATGCTCACGGACAACAATGATCCACCACGAGGCAAGGGCAAAAGGAGCAACTGATCTGCCTTTCATGTGTCTGAGACAATTACTACAAAATATTATTTCTCTGATCTTGAGCAAGAGCTGAAAATGCAGATTATCGAAGGAGGCATGTCAAAGCAACTTCAGCAGAGCCTTGGAAAGAGTTTCAAACAACCCCACTGGCTAAGAGAATCCAGTGGTTGCAAGAAGAAAGACGATAAGGTAAGAATATTATGACTAAAATCAGAACACACAACAAACATCAAGACAGAACATTTTGCTTGAGGATGACAACAAAGCACAATTGGAGTCACAAGAGACTGCAGAGCTGGAATCTTGAGCAAAAAACAAAGTGCTGGCTTTCCTCCATGACTTTGTTTTCTGAACAAAGAATGATTACAAGCATCACCAAGATAAGCAAGTCACAAAGCAATGCAACTTTGTGGTGGTGCTCTGCAAAGGGAAAACTACGCAAGTCATCGAGTCATACAGCACAGAAACAGGCCCTTCAGCCCAACTTGCCCATGCCGACCAACATGCCCCAGCTACACTAGTCATAGTGATATAGTGTGGAAAGGCCCTTCGGCCCAACTTGCCCATGCCGACCAACATGCCCCCGCTACACTAATCATAGTGATATAGTGTGGAAACAGGCCCTTCGGCCAACTTGCCCATGCCGACCAACAAGCCCCAGCTACACTAGTCATAGAGTGATATAGTGTGGAAACAGGCCCTTCGGCCCAACTTGCCCATGCCGACCAACATGACCCAGCTACACTAGTCATAGAGTGATATAGTGTGAAAACAGGCCCTTCGGCCCAACTTGCCCATGCCGACCAACATGCCCCAGCTACACTAGTCATAGAGTGATATAGTGTGGAAACAGGCCCTTCGGCCCAACTTGCCCATGCCGACCAACATGCCCCAGCTACACTAGTAGTCATAGAGTGATATAGTGTGAAAACAGGCCCTTCGGCCCAACTTGCCCATGCCGACCAACATGCCCCAGCTACACTAGTCATAGTGATATAGTGTGGAAACAGGCCCTTCGACCCAACTTGCCCATGCCGACCAACATGCCCCAGCTACACTAGTCATAGAGTGATATAGTGTGGAAACAGGCCCTTCGGCCCAACTTGCCCATGCCGACCAACATGCCCCAGCTACACTAGTCATAGAGTCATGGGACTAGTGTGAATGGGGCATCTTAGTTGGCGATGGCATGGGCATGTTGGGCCGAAGGGCCTGTTTCCACGATGAATGACTATAACATTGGTTCTGGGCCAATGAACGGAGGTGGAGGAGAATGACACCAGGGGAATCGCAAACTGCAACATAATGACATGTGACAGCTTCTCATCACAAGAAGCAAGCAACTTATGGAAATGCATGCTGGATGAGGTCTCATGTAATAACCTTCAAGATCTGCACAAAATCTGTGATGAAGTTACAAATGCATCGATCTTGTGCCGAGATGTCATCATACTGTCATTCCATGGACACTAAAAGAAAGTTTTATCAATATTTCTCAAGAAAACTTCAAATAAAAGTGCAAATTGATCAACGTTGAGCCAAAACCTATGAAGGCAGATTGGTTGGTTGAACACAAAATCAATAAACGGCCAGCACAGCAATAGCAAAGCTGCATCATCAGTCCCTTAATATACTCCACAGACTCTGCTTTCTGCTCTTACTCCCTTTATAAGTTTGCAGACGGCACCACCAGTGGACTGCATCTTGAACAATGATGTTATGGAGTAGAGACAGGAAGGAGATAGAGAACCTGAAGCATGAAGTCAAAACAATAATATCTCCTTAATGTCAGCAAAATGGTCACTGACTACAAGAAACAGGATGGAACACCACACCCTCTTGGACAGGTACATGGATAACACAGGTTTAGAGGGATATGGGCAAATTGGACTAGTGTAGATGGGGCATGTTGGTCGTTGTGGGCAAGTTGGGCTGAAGGACTTGTTTCCTTGAGGTATGACTTTATGATTATGACTCCAGTCTGCATCAATAGTGCTGAAATGGAGATGGTTTGCAGCTTTCAGCTAAGCCTGGTGCTCTGGGTGGGGGCATGTTGCTCCACTCTTGTCCCACCTAGCATCCTTCTTGTACAATTGCAAGAGATCAAGGTGGAAGACATCATTGCCAGCCTGCTGTATCAGAGGGACATGAAGGCCTACTGTGTACTTGGCTTCACAAAGACGTGGTTCACCCTCAGCACTCCAGGCTGAGGGCGTTTCCATCCACTATACTGGGCAGCATCATCAGATATAGAAAGAGGCAGCGATATCTGCTCAGTGTAAACTCTTCCTGCTTGTCCCAATCATGCTTCCTAGCTCAGTGGAGGTCCCCCCAACTTCGTCCAGGTGCTGTACGTATTCCAGGGAGTTGGGTCCATTGAGTCCATCAGGAGATCGTAAACTTACTCATGTATTTAAATGGGTAAAAGCCTGTCTGCTACTGCAGATTTCAGCCCTAAAAGGTCAAAATGCGAGTATACTCATGTTCTCCTGCATGCTGCCTGCAAAATGTTGCCTCTGTCTGGCAACATCTCGTAAAAACATGTTTGAAGATGGATTGAGTTACATCTGGTGAAATGAAGTGAAGCAGCAAGTTCTCCAATTGATAGAAACACGAGCAGCATTGATGATCAGGCTAATTCATTCAGATATTTACAATTTATCAATGGTCTGTTGTGCTTCACATAAACAAGAGGGGGAACATTTGTCCCCGGCTTTCATTAGGGTTTTATGGATTTAGTTCCAAACAGAAAAACCATTGAAAAATTCTGTGGAATTTCAAGAACAGTTTTGAATTATGCATACTGAATTTTAAAAAATCTTGTCGAGCTTCAAGGTCATCATGCTGGAAGCAAGGACTTCACACAGCTGGCCACAACTCCAAAATCAATCACCATGATATGTTTACATGTCTTCAAATTATGTCCAGAAACACAGTTTCAGGCAGAAGCAGCAGTGGGCACTTTTTAAATATGACAAAATATTGAATTTACCTTGAAACTGATCCATGTTTACTTATGGAGTTGTAATTGCTTTTACATAGCTTTCTGAAAATGATTTTTAATTACTTGGTTATTCACAGATGCCAGAGGAGATGAGGTTTTGATGGCAAGAACATTGAGAGGATGCTCCAGTTAAACAGGAGTCAATGTTTAAAAATAAAGGGCAATATATTTAAGATAAAGTAGTAACACTTTTACACTCAGAGAGTTGTGAGTCTCTGGAATTCTGTTCCTCAAGAGAAGATGGAAAAAGATAGATATTTGGCAAGCAAGAGATGAAATTTAGACTTTAGAGATACAGAGCAGAAACAGGCCTTTCGGCCCACCGAGTCTGTACTGATTGGTGATCACCTCCCCATACACCAAACTATCCTACACACTAGGGACAACTTTACAAATGTGCCAAAGCTGATCCACCTACAAATGTTACAAAGTGCTGCAGTAACCCAGACTGAAGAAGGGTGGTGAACCAAAATGTCACCTATCCATGTCCTCTAGAAATGCTGCTTGACCCACTGAAAACTCCAGTGTCTGTGTCCTTTTCTGTAAACCAGCATCTGCAGATCGTTGTGTCTAGGTGAAATTTGACCATGGGTAATTGGGAATGTAGAGTTGAGGTCACAATCAAAAGTAGACACAAAATGTTAGAGTAACTCAGTGGGACAGGCAGCATCTCTGGAGAGAAGGAATGGGTGATGTTTCGGGATGAGACCTTTCTTTAGACTGAGGTCACAATCAGCTCAGCAAGCATCTTATGAAATGTTAGAGCAGCTCAAGGAGCTACATGCCCTTCTGCTCCTCACTTGCAATTACAAAAACACATGTTGTTAATTCTTAGCAAAACTGCAGCAGCTTATTAATGTAGGTATGTTACAAAACCTACCTGAATCGCCATTGGGAATCTGCCCACAGCCAGGTCCGCGATTTTGGCGCTGTTTGGAGGGGGCGGGTTTAAAACGCGATTTTTACTAGGCTGTACTAATCGCACATGTTCAGCCTAGTAAATCATTAACGAAAAATCGCTGCAAGACCCGGTCGCAAAAGGTATTATTAGTTTTATAGGCCTCGATAATATAGTTATAATAGTTTAAAATTACTGTCTCATTCCGCAACCTCTCGCAGCCCCAGGGTTTTTACGAAAGCAAACAATTAAAGGTATGTCTGACAAATATTTTACATTTTTGGGGGCATATATGTATAAACTATATATCAAGTTATCTATAGGAGAGAGTTCATTTTGGGATGTTTGTATCCCGCAGTATTTTTTCTTGGCATTTGAGGGCACTAATCCAGCGCGATGTCAACAACTTAAAACCAGCGCGTTCACAGAAACCCACTTGAAAGCCGATTTAAATGGGCATTTGTTTACAGCAATTGAACACTAAATTCCTTCCATTTGGCCTAAAGATTAATGTAAATTAGATTTAAACAAATCATGTTATATTGTGAATTATTTGTGGCTAATCTTTGGACACCTTAGGCTATTTAAAAATGTTAATCTTTCTAAGAAAATGGGCTTTTGAATTGATCCAAATCTCACAGCTTTTTTGTTATGTCCATTGAGCTCAATAGGGGGGGCAGTGCTAATGTTCCGAGGATGAAAATGGCCATAACTCAAGGTGACTGAGATATGAAAGTGGTGAGTGGGCAAATTAAACTTATGTTATATTATCTGATGGGATAAATGTGCAGACTCCATTTTTAAAATCTCAAAATTTTGTAACATTGCTAATTAATGTATCATAAATATTTTATAACACAAGAAAATATAATTCCTTTCAATTTACAGTGGTTCATTTTATGGGTCTGTCCCACTTACCCAATTTCTTTGGTGACTTGCCGGCACCCGTCATAGTCGCAGCAGGTTTCCGAAAATTTTCGACGTGTTCCAGCGGCGACCAGTACAAGGTGCGACTCTTTGGGCGACTACTCACGACCATGCAGGCTTCACCCTGCGACATGTTGTCAGGGTGTCGCTTGTATGGTCGTGAGTCGTCTCCTCAGTCACCCAAAGAGTCCTAGCGTCTTTCTGGTCGCCACTGAATTTTCAACATGTTGAACATTTTTGGCGACCTATGACAGGTGCCCGCAGTCGCCGATAATGTTGGTTAAATGGGACAGGCCCTTTAGGAATTACATTTACATTATATGCACTTAAATTTGAACTTGGACTTCACTTCAGAAAACCTGGGCAAATAAACTGCGTTTCCATGGCACTCTTGTATCTTTCATTTACTCCAGCCGTTATCGTATCTCTCTCTTCATAAACTATGGAGATCAAACACTTCCACAACACAATCATGCTGTGTTCTTTCTGATTACTTAGAATAGATAATGAATGGGCTCCTTGCACATAAATCTGTTTCATCAACCAGCCACCTCTCATCAAAAATAATAAAACACACATTAACAGCATGCAGAGTTTTTCAAGTCTTTCACTAAAATTATTTTAAAAGTAATTAAAAAAAATCAAATTTTAAAAAAAATTCAAATTTAGTTTAGTTTAGAGATACAGCGTGGAAACAGGCCCTTCAGCCCACCGGGTCCGCGCCGACCAGCGATTCTCACATATTAACATTATCCTACACCCACCAGGGACAATTTTTACATTTACCAAGCCAATTAACTTGCAAACCTGTACGTCTTTGGAGTGTGGGTGGAAACCTGATATCTCGGAGAAAGCCCACGCAGCTCATGGGGAGAACGTGCAAACTCCGTACAGACAGCACCTGTAGTCGGGATCAAACTCAGGTCTCCGGCACTGCATTCACTGGAAGGCAGCAACTAAGTATTGAGACTCCAAAACAAGAAGAGAATTGCTGCAACAGAATGCTTCCATTCACCACGACAAGGCAATAGGACAATTGCCTCTATGTTGATATCTCTGCTAAAATCTTCAACTTGTATGTGCAGAATTTAATTTTATGATAAAACAGATTATTTGATGGCACTGTGATATTTCTATTGTACTTCAAAGTAAAAAGGACATCTATTCTCTGTTGACCCAAATATATGAATTTTAAACCACTTAAGAAAAGCACCCGAGGGTTATTCCATCAAATGAAGGTTTTAATGTCTCATCTTAAATCTGTTTCCAGCAGTAATTTGACTGTGCCATTCTGCTACGGATCAGTTAAGGTTAAAAACACTGATAAGGTACTGAAGGTTTTTTTTTTCTATCACAATTATGGCCTTCATAATTGAATGGATTTGATCTTCAAAAGAATCCTAGTTTTCCACATTGCATGCCCATACATGCACAGCACTGAGAAATCTGATGCAAAGCATTTATGTTCTTACCACATGTATAATTAAGGAATTAATTTTACTTTTAAGACCGAAAGCGAAATTTGCAAAAGCTTTAACACAGCTTCATGTTTCACCAGAATAAAACCAACTGCAATATATAGTTGTCCATTAACTGGGGCTTCAATGGTGGAACTGGTTCTAAGAAGCTGCCCAATGCATTCAGTGCAGAATGCACCTATGGGCATAGTGGACGGCATGTCTGTGTTTCATGCACTGATAGCCAGTGATATCAGATTACCTCTGGCCAATCCTTACAGCCAGACTTGATGCCAGTTGCTTAAGAAGGAACTGCAGATGCTGGAAAATCGAAGGTAGACAAAAGTGCTGGAGAAATTCAGCGGGTGCGGCAGCATCTGTGGAGCGAAGGAAATAGGCAACGTTTCGTGCCGAAACCCTTCTTCAGATATGTAATGAATTAAGTTATGAATAAGCTTCTTTTAAATATTGAATGAAAAATTCTCAATCAATGGCTGGGAGCTTCTTACCTCCATTCTTCCCGATCTGTCGAAAGCATTGCCAGAACATTCGGATAAATGAAGCTCTGTTGTAGGGGGTGGCTTGGACGAAGCTGAACTCACGAAACAAAATGTGGCTCCCATGTTTAACACTGGTGAAACTAAACAGAAAGGATACGGGTAATTAATTATATCTTGAAACAAACAAACAGTTCCATTCATTATTAAGACTGAAACAGACAACTGCTGATCAAACAACATGAACTGAGGGAAAGGTGTCATCATTTGGAGGGGGGCATTATAAGGTTTAGAGCAACGTATTATTTCCATCATGACCACAGATTTCACTCTGCTCAGCGAAAGGTAGCGGCTGAGTGGAGACGGTGGAGGAAAAAAGATTTCCACATTCTGTGGGCATGAACAAAGCAAAGCAGTAATTTTGTTAGATCCTGTGCCACGTTAAAGCAGAAAGCAAGTGCAGGATCTGCCAAGCCATCAACTTTAATGGGTATTGTAGGGCTGCAGGGAAGGTGGGCAAAGAGAACATGAGCTCAAGGGACATAAGGTGAAAGTAAGCTGAGCAGAAAACAACGTGCTGGAGAAAATCAGTGGGTCGGGCAGCATCTACAGATGACATTTAGGTTAGGACCCTTCTTAAGTCTGTCTAAATCCCAAGCTTCATCTGTCTATTCCCTCCACAGATGCTATCTGACCCATTGAGTTCCTCAAGCACTTTGTGTTTTGCTTAAGATTCCAGCATTGGCTGTTTCTTGTGAAACTGAATTTCCCCAGATAAAAGAAAGTTATTTTTTTAAAGAAAAGCATTTGTTGACTGTGTAATATTTGTAAATATGTAGAGACATAAGGAAATGCAGATGCAGGAATTTTGCGTAAAGCATGTGGAACTTTACATTTACCCATGAAAAGATGGGAGAGGTGAGTGGCGAATAACCCATAGAACAATACAGCATAGAAACAGGCCCTTTGGCCCAACTCATCCCTGCTGACTCGTCAAGTTGCCTAGCCAAGCTCATTCTACTTGTTTGCTCCATATCCCTCCAAACCTTTCCTATCTATGTGTCCGCCCAAGTTTGATATTTCTGATATGATTCTGTTATTTTTGCCAAACTCATACTTCTATATTTGTTGTTTCAAAACATATTTGGTGTAAAAAATAGCACCAATAGTTGATAACAGACTTCTAAAGGAAGTACATTTCATTTTTATCTTTTGCTATCAAGCATAACTGCTGAGACCTACAGTCTAGAGGCAACTCAAAGAATTCAATGTGAAGATTGAGAACAATAAATGCTAGCCCAAATGGATTCCTGAAACTGTTCTATAATAAATGCTAAAAGTGAGGAAAGATGAATATCAACAGCCATCAGTATTATGAGTTACTGCTGGGATTAAAAGGCCCTGAAATGTAAGACAGCAGGGATAACATCAGCAAATGGCAGGGCAGGGGTGGGGAGGGGAGGGGAGCATAAAGGCAGGTGAAGACTGATGGAGTGCAAACCACACCAGTTCATATTAGCTGAATCAAAGGATTTAAGACATGAAGACATTTCATTTAGGGGGCTATTACATTGTAAAGGAGTAAACACAAAGTACAAAGTCCTGAGACAACTCTGCAATGTTTTATTAAGAATGGATTGCCTTTTGTAGTTTAACTTTAATCATTTTACATTGCAGCTGGACTGAAAGATGAAAAAGTCACCACACCTAAAACCTTGCTACTATCCTCTACGACACCAGAGTTTTATGATCCTTTTGTAAAACTTAAATAACTTGTGTTTGAATCTGTTGATACGTTGAACAAACAGAAACATAAAACAGACCTCATACAATTACATGCATATTAGCAATCTGGTTGCATCTTATTTTTTTCAATCTTTAAAGTCAAAAAAGCACAACAGTACGTCTGTATTTAGAACTAGAAATCATAGAACTGCCCGGAAATATCAGTCTTTGGCCAAGAAGTCACATGCTCGCTCTTTGAAAGAGTTATTCAATTATTCCCCTCATCATTCTCTTCACTGTAGACCTGATCTTTTCTTTTTCAAGCATTTTCCCCGTTTCCTTTGAACATTATTACGGAAATGCTTTCACTTTCAAGTTGCTAATTTCTAACTGTAATACTCCATAGAAAATGTAGGTTAAAATAGGTTTAAATTATTTTCCACGTGACAGACAGCTGGTAAGCCCCTTCTTAGGTTGCAGCGATCAGATTTGTCTGCCTTCATGACGATCGTGTGATTATGGAGCCACTAACGTCCATTTTTCTATTACCATGAGATTGGCAATTTGTTACCGATGTTCTCCACTATGTTTTAGAACTTCAACGGCCAACAAACTCATGAGGTCTTGTAAACGTTCACCTTACATTTACTACACGTGGGTTGGGGGTGTGGAAGCCTGGATCAGGTCATTAGCTGTGGGATGGAGTTGATGTCACTAATGTCAAAGATAGTCATCAGCGGGGATTTCTTTAAATGTTGACATTATGGTTACGTCAGGCACAGCCAACCTCCCTTTCCTTTGTCTCTATTCTAAGATCACAGTGGGTTGTAAAACATGGGCCGTCAGGAGCCACAGCTTACTGAAGAAAGGCCCTGATGCTACAATTCATCATGACTTTCCGTGTGTCAACAGTCCTTCCATTGCCTAAGTGTTGAAGATCTAAGCAGTGCAGCTTGTCGAGATGCTGCCTCACAATGCAAGAGTCCTGGGTTTGATCCTGACCTCAAGTACAGTCTGTGTGGAGTTTGCACGTTCTCACTGTGAGGTGTGGGTTTCCTCCAGTTAAGCAAAAAGGTTTATCTGAAGAAATTCAAACTGTATGACAATTTAACATCTCAAAAACAGATTAAAAACAATTTGTTTACAGCCTATAATTTTGATGAAAAGTACTCATTCAATTTAATACAACTGGACATGAATTGAGAAAGCCACAAGTAATATGATATAATATAATTGGAGGAATAACTTGACATCATTTTAATAGGCTGGGAAAAATGATGGAGACTTAATTAAATGAAAACAGCTTTTCATACAATGGCCAGAGATGGTAGCTTCGTTGATCCATTAAATCCTATTTCCACATGAAAGATTTTATTAATGCCATTAAATTATCTTGTTGTACAAGTTATTCTGTATCGCAACTTCTATTGTCAAACAGAGCACCTCATATTCCGCCTGGGTTGCTTGCGTCCGATTGGCATGAACATTGAATTTTCCCAATTTTGCTAGCCCTTGCTGTCTCCTCCCTTTCCTTAACCCTCGAGCTGTCTCCTCCCATCCCCCCGCCCTCGGGCTCCTCCTCCTCCCTTTTCCCTTCCTTCTCCCCCCCCACCCCCCATCAGTCTGAAGAAAGGTTTCGGCCCGAAACGTCGCCTATTTCCTTCGCCCCATAGATGCTGCTGCACCCACTGAGTTTCTCCAGCATTTTTGTGTACCAACGTGAAATTAAAACATCATAGATATTCTTTAAACATCATAGATATTTTTAATAACTCAAACATGAAATGCAGTCTTTGTTGGAAGAGGCTAGCGAGCTGGGTGGGGCAGGGAGGTCTCACTCACACCAACACTCCAATGGTCCACTTTACACATCAGTCTGAACATTCCGGATAAGGGAACGTCCATCTGTTTCTTCTGAGGTGAAACATATTATTATTCCAACCCATTATATTATTGCAAATCTTCCAAATCATGAATTAAGTAGAAGTGGTAAATATATCTCAAAAATGTTTGCAACAAAGTTTGAAGAGAATAAAACCCCAAATGAGTAAATAGCTAGAGCTATTCCAGATAGATTACAGAATTGGCCAAATATAAAGTGGGAATGAATGCATTCCTCTAGCCTTCCACCCATCAAAGCTTCATGCCATTCCAGGCTTCTCACAACTGCCCCGTCAGCCTGGTTTTAAATCATATTATTTTCTGTGATCTCAGTGTCCATACTGAAAGAAGCATGTTAACCCTCCTACCAATGACTGCTGTTCCCTCGACCTTGCTCATGTCCAAACAATAATTCCTTTCCTTGTGTCTGAAGGATAGAGACTAAGTGATCGTACAGCATTCGATCTTTCAGCATGCACGTCAGCCTTCCAGCTGTATTTTGTTTAATGCCTGCCTCTTGCGTTTGTTTTTGTCTTTCCCGTCATACCATCTCCCATCCCATACCCCATCAATAATGTTGCAGCGCTACTTTCAATTATTAATGGTGTTCTCGCCCAGCAGTCATCGTGTGAAGAAGTGAATGACAATGGTGGCTAAACTGCTGCAAGTCTAGGGGGAGATGGAGAGGACAGGGTTTGCTTTTCATGTGTTGGATGCAGACTTGAATCTTGCATCATGGATTTGCAGCTCCTGTCAAAATCCATCTGCAGCTGCATCCTGAAAAACATTCTGTTTTAAAATAAAGAGATATGGGAAGCATAAATAAAGGAATTCAGTCTGAAGAGGGTCTCGACCCGAAATGTCACCCATTCCTTCCATCCAGAGATGCTGACTGTCCTGCCTGTTACTCCAGCATTTTGTGTTTATCTTCAGTTTAAACCAGCAACTGCAGTTCCTTCCTACACATAAAGGAATTAACAATGGTTGTGTAGGGTTTTACATTCTATATGACTTGCATCAGATGAACAGTGGACACTGACCACTGGTCATCTTTGTTCTTTGCTGTGTAGATGCTTTGCCTACACCGTGTGGTTCAGCTGCATCCTTTACTCATTGCCCAATACCAGGTGGAAAGACATAACAATGTCAGCATTACGCAGCTCTCTGGGTGCTTTTACATATTCTTGCTCTACCATCCAAAGTATTTTTTGTAATGTGACACTAACTGGCAAATAACTCCTTTTATTCCAGCATCATATAATCATACATTAGGAAACGGGGGTTCCCCTCTTCCATTATAGATGAGGCTCTCACTCGGATCTCCTTTATATCCCACAGCTCCGCTCTTGCTCCCCCTTCCCTCCCATTTGCAACAAGGACAGAGTCCGCCTTGTCCTCACCTTCCACCCCATCAGCCGTCACATACAGCAATGACTAATAGTCGCATACAGCAATGATTAGTAATAAGTGTTACTAATGATCTTGGAGTGAAACAATTGTGTTGCATGCAAGTCAGTAAAGTCAGCACCTTTTCAACAGGCTTGAGAAAACAACATCCAAAATCTATTTTTCCCTTTATGAAAATGAAGGCCCATTGTTTGAGCATGCAGCTGAATAACCCTCCTTGTATCCACATCTCGCACATGGCTTCTGGAGCTGTTTTGTCATTCCTGGGGCTACAACAGTTCTTCTGCAACATTTTGATCCCATTTTCCACATGGGCATGCTCAGTCTTTAGTAGTGTGAGTGAGAGTACACTGAATGACATAGTTATTTTATCCAAGCAAGTAACTGATGCAAAGATCAACTTCGGCCCTTCCTGCTACTGCTTAGGGTATACTCAGTGAAGTTACTGATGTGTCCTCAGGAACATGTCCCCACACCTTCAGTCAATGCTAACAGTCGGAGATGAAACAAGAATGATAAGTACTTTTCAAAGATAATATGTCTTTGAATCTGTGTTCTGTTCACAAGAACTAACGCTGTTCATCTCTGTGTATGGAGGCAAACTACACATCTGTTGTTGACTAAAGGTCCATTGTAATTACTAACTTACAAACAGCCCTCTTTCAAATGGATGAGTGCAAGTTGGCGAGATTTCATTCTTCTGGGATTTTGTGCAACTGCTTTGAAGCTACATTACAAATAATAGATAAAGGAGAATCGCTCAGTATTAACCCCTGGGTGCAATGTCTACATCAGTCGAATATATAGCTTCTGTTTTTCAAATTCAAGTTTATACAGGTACAGTGCAACATCTGCAGTTGAAAGATGGAGTGTAAACAACAGATTTAAACTGGGACCCTCTTCTGAAAGGTTATTCTCATATTTCTTGGCCACAGCTATGAAGTTATCGAGGGATCCATGAGAAAATATTAACCTCACGTGGACTAAAAGCATGGTATCACTTGCTCGTTATCTTGCTTTCTGCCAAATTAATCACTATTTTTCACTAATTAGACTGGTTCCTAATCTATCCACAATTCCTTAGTATTTCATTAACACTACCAAACTCTTGCATACAGCCAGTACGGTCATGTCAATATCATTCATTCTAAATTACCCTTTTTAGCCAATTCATCCTCAGAAGCTCACTTCAAATGGCTTCGCTTGCTACTGCCTGACTAGTCGCTGTTTAGTTGAATATCAAAACCTGTGATATTCTAATATTATCACATTTACATCATTTATACCATTACAACCACTGTAGCTTTTAACAAATTGCTTATGCATTTCATTATCCACCCTTTCAATATTCTTCCTGAAACGTTATCCAAATGCTAGTCTAATCTGCTCCCCATTTCCTTTTCCCTATCCCAATCCTTACATTAATTTTGAAATGTACACACCAATTGTACTAATAACTTAATTCATAATCAGGACATAACTAATTTCAAGAGACACACGAGACTGCTGATACTGGAGTCTGGAGCAAACAACAAACTGCTGGAAAAATGTTGCAGGTCAGGCAGCATCTGTAGAGGGAGGGAAAGGTGACGTTTCAAGTCGAGACAAATTCCTTTAACGCTAGCTTACATCTTCAACCCTTTTCATTGATTTTATTTGTGGGAATTTATTAAGACAACTCAAGCCTACAGCAATCTAACAACTGCCCAATTCCCTACATTATGGATAACAGCATAGTTATTTGATATTTCTGCTGTCTCTTGGATCCTTCCCTTAGGGCTCGTACTGACACTCCACAAGTCTCTCATGCTGGCACCTTTTACCTGTGAAAGAACAAATGCTGGCGTGTTGTCAAGCTCATACTGGCACTTGCCTCTGCACCTCAGTTTCTCCTGCTCTTCTTGGCAAAGAATTAAACACTTGACTCCAGGTGGAGAATTCGGAGAATTCAAAGCATGATCTTATCAGACCAAAACTGCAGGAGGTCGGAGCAGTAGTGGCACTGAGGGAAGAGAGAGACATGAGGTTTTGCTATGCAGGATATTTAAAATAGAATGTAAATCAGAAAGTAAAGCCTTGAAATCAAATAAATTAAATATATTAGTCTATTTGGTTCAGTCCGCCTGAACCTACCTGATCTCCCAGTTGCTAAACACGTTAATTCTCCTTCCCATTCCCACACTGACCTTTCTGTCCTAGGCCTCCTCCATTGTTAGAGTGAGGCTAAACACAAATTGGAGGAACAGCACCTCATATTTCACTTGGGCAGCTTACAGCCCAGTGATATGAATATTGATTTATTTAACTTCAGGTAGCCCCGGCATTCCCTCTCTCTCTATCTCCCCCACCTGAGTCGCACTAGCTTCTCAAACAGCGAACAAAAGATATACACAAAAAGCTGGAGTAACTCAGCGGGACGGGCAGCATCTCCGGAGAGAAGAAATGGATGACGTTTCGGGTCGAGACCCTTCTTCGGACTCTTCAGTCAAGACCCGAAATGTTACCCATTCCTTCTCTCTAGTGATGCTGCCTGTCCCGCTGAGTTACTTTAGCATTTTGTGTCTATCTTGTTTAAACCAGCACCTGCAGTTCCTTCCTACACTAAACAGCTAACAACGGCCTGTTTCCTTTATCATTGTTACTTTTTTGCATATCTTTCATTCATTGTTCTTTATTTCTCTCCATCATTGTCTATCTCTTGTTTCCTTTATCACTAACCAGTCTGAAGAAGGGTCTCGACCTAAAACGTCACCCATTCCTTCTCTCCAGTGATGCTGCCTGTCCCGCTGAGTTAATAGACATAGACAAAGACATAAAAAATAGGTGCAGGAGGAGGCCATTCGGCCCATCGAGCCAGCACCTTCTATTCTATCTTTTTGTTGTCTATTTTCGTCTATTTGGCTGACATTGACTCTGAAATTTTATTATAAGGTTTTCCAGTGGTCATCTGTGACTCAACATGACTTTTGAAATGGAAAGATCTGTTCTGGTGTTTGTTACCAGATGGGAGATAAAGAGAAACTAGCAGATGTTAGCATCTGGAATTTGAAAAGACATCTGAAACAACGCAAGGGGGTTGGAAGACAAGAAAAGGAAGTAATGCTGAAATTGTACACGACTTTGAACAGACCACAACTGCAGTAGTGTGTGAAAATTGTTTTCCATTTGCAAGGAAGTATTTAAATGGAATGATGAACCATTTGAAGAGGCACTTAGATAGCCGTAATGTGCAATCATTTTAATGATTCCTAGGATGAACAAGTTTATTCAATGGATTGAATATGTATTGCCTACAAATTTAGAAATACAAGAGATGACTTCACCGAAGTGAGTTTGCAGGGTTAATACTGAGAAGCTATCAGCTCAGGGCAATCTGGGCTAAAGATGTCACCTCAGTTTAAGGTGTCAGATAATTAGGATAGAACATTTTACACTTTGGAATTCTCTATCTCCACTACAATGAGTTAAATAGATCCAGAGCTGAGAATTTTACGATTTAAATAAATCACGAGAAGTCGGATGAAGTACATATCAGTCAAGATCTCGTTGAATGTTGGAGCTGGCTTGAGGGGAAATGTGAGCTGCTAATGTTTCCATTCCTTACATTCCATGCACAACGCCAGCAGGCCTCGTACAATCCATGAAATCATATACATTTCCAGGGACCAGCAAAACAACATCTATCCAGGGACCCCAGCAGTCCTTCCAGGTGAGAAACAGGTCCATGTGCAACTCCTCTACGATACGATAGAACTTTATTCATCCCAGGAGGGAAATTGGTAAATTGAACTGAAAACTGTCATAAAACACAAGGTACATGAAATATGTAATTAAAGTGATGCATAGAAAAGATTGGGGTTGTGCAAATATTGAGGGGGGGGGGGGGGGGGGGGGGGGGAAGTCAGTCTACCCCACGACAGAAGGGAAAGAGTTGCACAGTTTGATGGCCACAGGGAAAAAAGGATCTGCTGAACCTCATCTACTGAATCCAGTGTTCCCGATGCAGGCTCCTTTACATTGGAGAGAACTCGCAATTAAACACTTGTACTGGGTCTGCCAAGGCCAACTGGATCTCCCGGTTGCTAACCATTTTAACTCCTCTTCCCATTCCCACACTGACCATTCTGTCCCATGCCTCCTCCATTGGCAGAGTGAGGCCCAGCACAAACTGGACGAACAGTACCTCATATTCTGCTTGGGGAGCTTACAACCTGATGGCATAAACATGGACTGATTCAATTTTAGGCAACTCTGCCCTGCCCCCACTCACCCCATCTGATCTCTGTGTCCAAACTGGACTCAGACACATTTCTCTCCTCTCTCTCCACCTTCATTCCTTCCTCTGGCTTCACAATTCGCAACTCTTCGGTGTGGGAGGTAACAAAAGATCTCGGAGAAAGCCCACATGGTCAAGGGGAGACTGTACAAACTCTGTACAGACAGCACCCATAGTTGGGATTGAATCCAGGTCTCTGGTACTGCGAGCGCTGTAAGGGGCAACTTGTAGCCTGAATATCTATTACATAATCCGTGCTTTTTACTTTAACTCTACCATTTATTTGATGAAGGATTTTCTCCAAGATTCAAACATCTCACCGTGAATCTTGATACAAATTAATAAGGTTTACCTACATGGTTACCTACTTGTAACGGTAACTTGAGCGTCCAGGAGCAGAAAAGGCTGCAAAAAGTCGTAACCACTGCCCAGTCCATCATCGGCTCTGACCTCCCTACCATCGAGGGGATCTATCGCAGTCGCCGATTCAGAAATGCTGCCAATATCACCCACACCATCCTGGCCACACACTCATCTCTCCGCTACCATCGGGTAGAAGGTACAGGAGCCTGAAATCTGCAACATCCAGGTTCAGGAACAGCTTCTTCCCCACAGCCATCAGACTATTAAACACAACTTCAAACAAACTATGAACTATAACAACTTATTGCACTTTATCTGTTTATTGATGTGTGTATATATATATATATATATATTCTATGGTATATGGACACACTGATCTGATCTGTATTTATGTTTATAATATCCTGTTGTGCTGAAGCAAAGCAAGAATTTCATTGTCCTATCTGGGACACATGACAATAAACTCTCTTGACTTGACTTTTGATGAAGGGAGTTTTGAAAACCACTAAATTGATGTCAGTAAACGATGAAGAAATTGGCACCACTGTACTGTACACATACTGTAACTATAGAATCTCAATAAAGCATCAAAGGAATCTTTGACAGGAACTAATTCACTCCAATAAAGATTATGTTTCTATCAATAAACTTTAAATACAAAACTTACCGCTGCTGTCAGTTAATATGATTTATCTAACAAATCTCAGCTAGCTTTTCCTTACCAATATGACATTTTTCTTTATTGTTACTAATGCAGCTGAAATCTCAAACAAAAGGTGAGACCACATGGTTTTGGAAAGGCCATTACATTAGCTGACGAGTGCTCAGGTCAGCAGCCTCTCTACTGCTGTCAAATGTCCTTCAGGCAAATATTTAATCACTTCACAAGACACACGAGGGAGTGCAGCTGCACCTTGCTAATGTTGCGATCACATCACAATGCAATAAGTTGTGAAGTGCATGGCAGCTTTTCCACTTCCATACTTAAGTTAAGTGAAATGATCACTGATTGAAGCTTATACTGAACAGAGTGTATAAAGGCAAAGCTTTGGACAGTGGTAAAATTCCTTGATGTATAGTGAAATAAGTAAACATCAGAACGGAAACCCTTTACTGCAGCGCTTTATGTTGCAGGTGGGATGTTGCTGTCAGAATGTTCATATGCATCGCCTTGTGTCACAACATTATCGAAAAGTAAAGGGATCAAGTTATATGACATCCAGCCTTAATCCAGTTACATAAAGGGCCTGTCCCACTTACGTGTCCTCCACACGCAAATTACACGACCTCGTGGTTGCGTTGAGGCACACGTGCATCGTGTGGCCACACGGGGCTGGTCCCACTGGGAATCGCGGAGGGGTATGTAGTTGTGCACGACATCGTGCGGGGCTCCAAAATTTTTGTAGCGAATGAAATGTTCGCGCGCCAACGGCCTGTCGCGGAACTGACGGCCAAAGTGGGACGGGCCTAAGACCCTGGCGCAACGCAACAGCAGCAGAAGCAGGCAAACGATCGTCGAACTGGGCCCGGGGCTCACGGCCGTTGTGGATCCAGATCCACCCCCACTTCTACTCCCAGAGCGGGGCAAAGAAAATTGAAGATGGACACAAAAAGCAGGAGTAACTCAGCATCCCTGGAGTGAAGCAATGGGTGACGTTTGTCTAATGTGCCATGATTGGGAAGGTTAGACTTGTATCTGCTGTTGTTTACAACAGTGAAAGATATCCTGAGGTATCCCAACAGGGCAGATATAATAAGAATGTTTCCTCTCATGTACATAGCCAAGTATATTTACTATTCCTTATCATTGTACAAGTACTCATAAATCAATAGGGTTTATTTTATACTACAAACAAACATTCTTTAAAATAAAATGTTTTGCATATTTAACTAATTATGTTTCTGCCATATTCTTGCATGAGTAATTAGTTTGTGTAAAATCCTCTGCCTGGTCCCACAAGAGTTTGATGTATGAAAACAACTATTGCTGCTGTCAGGTTGACAGGTGGTGGCAAAGTTTCCTCTGTTCTGCTCTTATTCTGCATTTGTGGCTGTACTGTGGAGAAATATCCACAAAGCTAAATGATCCCATCAAGAGTACGGTGACATTCCTCAATGACAATAAACCATTGCACCCACTCCAGCTATCAGTCCAGCAAATCCTACACCACTGTTCTCAATGTATTCCCTTTCTTCCTGAAATAATAAGAATATTTAAACTTGAATTTTTTTCTCTCCTATTTTTCCTGCCAAAACGGTAATTCCACACGATATTCCATTCAGTAGAAATATTGCCCACTCACAATCCCATATTATCATTTTGCAGCCCCCATATGTCCACTTGCCAATTCACCTTCCTTCCGACCCTCACCTCAGAACATACCTTTGGTAACTACATTAACTATTATTAATGTTCATTGTAAAACTTGAGACATCAGCACAGATGCCCACGATACATCACTTCTCATTTTACCAAGCACAATAGGAGACATTATGCCTCTGGTCACTTTCTTGCCAGCTAGACAAACCACTCACATGCCAATGTTCTTCCCAAACATCATTAGCTTTTATTTTCTGCAATAAACTGATATAAAATGCCATCTGAATATCCAAGCATTGTACATCCATTGGTTCCCTTTCATCCACATTATACGTCACTTCTTTGAGGAGCTCCGCAAAATTAGTCAAACCCCATGATTTCCAGATTAACTTTTCCTGATTTAACTGAATATTTCTAATCATCCTACTATTTAATTTAATAATAGCTTCCAAAATGTTCCCAAATGATAAATGTTAAGCAACTGGATTGTAGTTCTTTGTTTGCTGTCACTCCCCACCACTATCCCCCTGCTTAAATAAAGGAGTAACTTTTCCTATCTTGCAATCCAATAGAACGTTACATGATTCAATGAAATTCTGGACAATTAAAGTGTAGTGAATAAACACGTATTGTGCAGCACACCAAGTGCTGGAGTGACTCAGGCAGCATATTAAATTAGAAACAAAATTAGTAAAGACCAAAGTTGGACCCTTGAAGACCGAAAAAGGTGAATTTATTATGGAGAACAAGGAAATGGCAGGAGTTGAACAGGTCCTTTGGATCCGTTTTCACTAAGGAGGATACAAACAATCATCCTGATATACTAGTGGCCAGAGGATCTGGGGTGACGGAGGAACTGAAGGAAATCCACATTAGGCAGGAAATGGTGTTGGATAGACTGATGGGACTGAAGGATGATAAATACCCAGGGCCTGATGGTCTGCATCCCAGGGCGCTTAAGGAAGTGGCTCTAGAAATCGTGGATGCATTGGTGATAATTTTCCAATGTTCTATAGATTCAGGATCAGTTCCTGTGAATTGGAGGGTAGCTAATGTTATCCCCCTTTTTAAGAAGAGAAAACAGGGAATTATAGACCAGTTAGCCTGACATTGGTGGTGGGGAAGATGCTGGAGTCAATTATAAAAGATGAAATAGCCGCACATTTGGGTAGCAATAACAGGATTGGTCCGAGTCAGCATGGATTTACGAAGGGGAAATCATGCTTGACTAATCTTCTGGAATTTTTTGAGGATGTAACTAGAAAAATGGACAAGGGAGAACCAGTGGATGTAGTGTACCTGGACTTTCAGAAAGCATTTGATAAGGTCCCACATAGGAGATTAGTCGGCAAAATTAGGGCACATGGTATTGGGGGTAGAGTGCTGACATGGATAGAGAAGTGGTTGGCAGACAGGAAACAAAGAGCAGGGATTAACGGGTCCCTTTCAGAATGGCAGGCAGTGACTAGTGGGGTACCGCAAGGCTTGGTGCTGGGACCGCAGCTATTTACAATATACATCAATGATTTGGATGAAGGGATTCAAAGCAACATTAGCAAATTTGCAGATGACACAAAGCTGGGTGGCAGTGTGAACTGTGAGGAGGATGCTATGAGAATGCAGTGTGACCTGGACAGGTTGGGGGAGTGGGCAGATGCATGGCAGTTGAAGT
This sequence comes from Leucoraja erinaceus, assembly GCF_028641065.1. Lineage (NCBI taxonomy): Eukaryota > Metazoa > Chordata > Chondrichthyes > Rajiformes > Rajidae > Leucoraja > Leucoraja erinaceus. The sequence goes on from NC_073394.1 coordinate 574,014, forward strand.
TTAGTGTGGATAAATGTGAGGCTATCGACTTTGGTATCAAAAACAGGAAGGCAGATTACTATCTAAATGGCGTCAATTTGGGAAAAGGGGAAGTACAACGGGATCTGGGGATCCTTGTTCATCAGTCTATGAAAGTAAGCATGCAGGTACAGCAGGCAGTGAAGAAAGTGAATGGCATGTTGGCCTTTATAACAAGAGGAGTCGAGTATAGGAGCAAAGAGGTCCATCTGCAGTTGTACAGAGCCCTAGTGAGACCAAACCTGGAGTATTGTGTGCAGTTTTGGTCCCCTAATTTGAGGAAGGACATTCTTGCTATTGAGGGAGTGCAGCATAGGTTTACAAGGTTAATTCTCAAGATGGCTGGACTGTCATATGCTGAGAGAATGGAGCGGCTGGGCTTGTATACTCTGGAGTTTAGAAGGATGAGAGGGCATCTTATTGAAACATATAAGACTGTTTAGGGTTTGGACAAGCTAGAGGCAGGAAACATGTTCCCGATTTTGGGGGAGTCCAGAACCAGGAGCCACAGTTTAAGAATAAGGGGTAAGCCATTTAGAACGGAGACGAGGAAACAATTTTTCTCACAGAGAGTTGTGAGTCTGTGGAATTCTCTGCCTCAGAGGACGGTGGAGGCTGGTTCTCTGGATAATTTCAAGAGAGAGCTAGATAGGCCTCTTAAAGATAGTGGAGCCGGGAGATATGGGGAGAAGGCAGGAACGGGGTACTGATTGGGGATGATCAGCCATGATCACATTGAATGGCGGTGCTGGCTCGCAGGGCCGAATGGCCTACTCCTGCACCTATTGTCTATTAAATCACTTTCTCCAATCCCTGTTGATGCAGGCAGCCACTCACTAACACCGCTAGCATTTGCTGCATGTGGAAATCCCAGAAATCACCATGCATAAAACGCAGTGTACTGCCTGGATTGCAAGCAATGGACACAACAAATTGCAATCAGTTAAGTAATAAAAACATCCCTGGGTTTACAAGATACCATTTTATAATATTCACATCTAAAAATGTCCTAAATGAAAAAATTGAAATGTTGTCTTTCAATTTTCTTCCAGCAGAGAAAAAGGAGAGAGAAATAAATGACAGCCTGATGATGGTGTATCTCACTCAGCCCATGGTGTTTGTCGATTCCATTCACACAGTCCAACTATCCCACTCCATTTCCATGGCCTTACAACGTATTTCCTTGTTGATATTTATCTAGCTGTAATTGAATATGTACCTAGTACTATTCATGCAAGTGCATGACTCCAGACTCTAACCAGTCATTCCATAAAAGGTTTCTCCTCTTGTTCAATTGCCTTTATTCTCAGTGTCTGCAACTTGACGCGGCTACAAATTGAATCTATCTCTCTCCATCTACTCTATTAATGTCAAACCATCTGAGAGGCCCAGCACCTGGAGGAACAGCACCTCATATTTCGCTTGGGTAGCTTACACCCCAGCGGATTGATCATTGACTTCTCCAACTTCAAATAGCCCTTGCTTTCCCTCTTTCTAAATCCCCTCTCCCTTCCAAGTTCTCCCACCAGTTTCCGACTACATTCTATCTCTGTCCCGCCCACTCCCCTGACATCAGTCTGAAGAAGGTTCACGATCCGAAACGTCACCCATTCCTTCTCTCCAGAGATGCTGCCTGCCCCTCACAAATACCTCTGGCAGATACACTCTCAACCTATATTCCAAGTGTTCTCCAATGCATGTAATTAAAAGTTTGGCATCCAGAGCTGGACACAATTATCCACATGGCCAAACCAGTATTTTATATTGTTCATTATGGCCTCCATACTCCTACATTTTAGTCCAGGTCTATAAAGCCCAGGATCCTGGATGGCCCATTAAACCACCTTCTCAAGCTACGATAGCTACATTCAATGATCGATGTATAAATACCCCGTAGATCTGTACTTCAAGAATTGTCCCCTCTATTATATTTATTTAACTACTCTTCTGGCCAAAATACAACATTTCACATTTCACCTAGCATCTATTCACCCACGCCATCAGCTTACCTTTGTCTCTTTGAAGTCTACACAGTCCATTAAACCTCCAAGCTTGTGGCAAATCAAGTAGCAAAATCCTCTCCTGCTTATCAGAGTACCTATTGTACCTCACTCAGTGCATCACATTACAGGCAGAATGAATCTCTGGAGAAGGAATGGGTGACATTTTGGATTGAGACCCTCCAGAGATACTGCCTGTCCTGCTGAGTTACTCCAGCATTTTGCTATCTTCTATCTTGGGTGTAAACCAGCATCTGCAGTTCCTTCCTACACGTTCGTCTGTAAGTTTGTTTCTTTTCAAAACATGATTGTGTGTGTAATAATGCATGTGCACTAAAAATATGTTTGAAAGAATATAAATTACCCAAATAATTATAGCTGTAACCATCTGTTGACAAAATGTCAAATGGTGACTCAACAGCCCAAACCGGAGTTTACAGATACCAGACATGTGGTGAAGATGTCATAACTACACTGACTTAGCTCTTGGCCACTGTTGCCAGGTTACCTCATTTTAAATGTGCAAACTGAACAGGTTTCAGGTACTGCGGGTGTGAAGACAGAATGTGCAGATGGTGTGGCATTAAGTTATTTTTCTCTTTACGTAAAATATCTTTATTTTCACACAAAACCCACAAATTATAACCGATGAGGCAGAACGAATATCGATTTTTCAGCTCATGGAAACATAGGTGGAGGAGTAGGCCATTGGCCCCTTCGAGCCAGCACTACCATTCAATATAAGTATGGCTGATCATCCAAAATCAGTACCCCGTTCCTGCTTAGAGAGGTCTTGCACACCGCTCTCTCCCATCTGGACAGCCAGAAGGGGGGCTACGTGAGGATGCTGTTCATAGACTACAGTTCAGCCTTCAACACGATAGTCCCCACCAGACTGGCCGGGAAGCGAATGGAATTGGGGCTCAACACCTCCCTGTGTGCCTGGGTCCTGGACTTTCTCACCGCCAGGCCCCAGGTAGTCAAGATGGGAGGGAATACATCAAAGTCCCTCACCGTGAGCACAAGATCGCCCCAGGGTTGCGTCCTCAGCCCCCTATTGTACTCCCTGTACACACATGACTGTGTGGCTAGGTTCAGCTCCAACTCAATAATTAAGTTTGTTGATGACACTGTGGTGGTGGGCCTGATCTCAGACAACGACGAGAAGGTGGCTGGTCTAGCACTCTGGTGCCAGGATAACAGCCTCCTCTTGAACATCAAAAAAACGAAGGAGCTGATCGTGGACTTTAGGAGGGCACATCATCCGAGGACGTACACTCCATTGAGGATAAATGGGGATCCTGTGGATAGGGTGAACTGTTTTAAATATCTGGGAGTCCACATCTCTGAGGATATGACATGGGCATCACACGCCTCAGCACTCGTGAGTAAGGCAAGGCAGCGCCTTTACCACCTCAGGCAATTGAGGAAATTCAGAGTGTCTCCGAGGATCCTCCAGTGCTTCTACGCAGCGGCGGTGGAAAGCATCTTGTCCGGGAACATTACCATCTGGTTTGGGAATTGCTCTGCCAAGGACAAGAGGGCTCTGCAGAGAGTAGTGCGTTCGGCCGAACGCACTATGGGAACTTCACTTGCCCCCCTGCAGGATCTATACATCAGGAGGTGCAACTCCAGAGCCAACAATATCATGAGAGACCCCTTCCACCCCTGCAACGGACTGTTCCAGCTGCTACGGTCAGGCAAACGCCTCCGTTGCCATGCGGTGAGAACGGAGAGGTTGAGAAGGAGTTTCTTCCCAGAGGCCATTCGGACTGTAAACGCCTATCTCACCAGGGACTAACTCTATTGAACGTTTTTCCTTCCATTATTTATTATGTAAAAGAATATGTGTGTTATGATTGTGTTTATAGTTTGTTTGGTTGTTTGTCTTTTGCACAAAAGTCCGCGAGCATTGCCACTTTCATTTCACTGCACATCTCGTATGTGTATGTGACAAATAAACTTGACTTGACTTGACTTTATCCCCATATCCCTTGATTCTGTTAGTTCTAAGAACTATATCTAACTTGTTTGACCTATCAGCACAACTAGCTCCATTTCACCTTGGTTCTTGGTTTCTTGGTCCTCCAAAATATTCCAAATGGAATTTAAACTGGAGGTGGTGAAGGGAGGGCTTAAGCCAGAAAGGGTTATTGGGAAGAAAGAGCTACTTTAAATTTAGTTGCATCTGGTCGGGTAACAATAGTTGGGTGGAGATTATTCCATGCTTTAATTGTGCGGGGGAAGAACGAATTGCTGTTAACCTATTAACACATCTACAGCAAGAGATCACTGAAAATGTAAGCACAAATTACTTTCAGCATAATTGAGTCTGCAAAATCTTCCACAATTAGATAAACAGCTCTGCACTGAAAGCAAAGGTAAATACCCCCATCCAATTCCCTTCCTGAGCAAAGGGAGCTGGGTGGGGTATCCTGCTTGGTGTGGGCAAGTAGGGCCAAAGGGCCTGTTTCTACGCAAGATTAATTCCCACTGAAAGATTCCGACTACCGCATATGTTTACAGGCCTTTCAGATGGTTCCAGTGGTTAAGATGGAATTTTAATGATGCCATGTATGTACACGGCCCCACACAAACACTTCAAATGCCCATGCCTTCTACCCTTTCATCATTTAATAAGTACTCAGTATTATTCTTTTAGATCTAAAGTGGATCAATTCCGAAGTCATAAAGTCATGTGATTGGAGCAGAATCACCATTCGGCCCGTCTACTCCGCCATTATCTCTCCCTCCTAACCCCATTCTCCCCATAATTCACATTCCTTTCTTCTCCCTGCTCCATCTGCCAGAAGGTACAGAAGCTTGAAAGCGCGCACCACCACTCAGGAACAGCTTCTTCCCCTCTATTATCAGGCTTCTGAACGGTCCTTCCATAAGCTAGGGTACTGTCCGATTTTACAGTTACTAGCGGAAAAAAATATTCAAAGAATTGAGCAGGACATAATGTGTGAGTGGTCCATACATTCATGTGATGATTAACTCTGCTGCTCATCCACGGAGTTGATTCATCCAAAGCTTGACTGCAAGAAAGTTAGAGAGTTTACAACTGTCAGGTACAACACTATTGAACAAATAAACAAATGTAAGAGCCTGTCCCGCTGAGTTACTCCAGCATTTTGTGTCTATAAACAAATTTAACATCCAGTATTTGTGAGCAGATGGCTTCATAATCAGCAGTAGGCATAATATAATAGCCCTCATGACATAAGATAGACACAAAATGCTGGAGTAACTCAGTGGGACAGGCAGCATCTCTGGATAGATGGGATAGGTGACGTTTCGGGTCGAGACCCTTCTTTCTCTCTAGAGATACTGCCTGTCCCACTGAGTTACTCCAGCTTTGGTTTAAACCAGCATCTGCAGTTCCTTCCTACACTAACCCTAATAACGTATTGGCAGATAAAGCACGGCAGCAAAAAGAATATTATATTATAAAATCATGACCTCATCTGCACCTGCCACGGCTCAAAGCACAGAAATGTGGATCGCCATGAATTGAGGATTCCCGGTCATTAGGGAACTGTGCGGCTGCCAAGCAAACATTTGTTATTCAATGCTGGTTTTTTCCAACTTGGAGATGAAGGAAAACAGTTGTTGAAGTTTAAACATTCCATTTGTGCTCCGTCATGCAATGCAGGAAACATAAATAATTCCATAAACAGTTCTTTAACACGCTGAATGGACATCACTGACAATAAACAATAAGTGAATGGTGAATATCAGACTTAATCACGTGGGAGATTGCAACCTCCACGTGGTCTGCCCTGTTTCAACTAATGCAATCAACAATTGGTATGCACAATCGAATAAGATCAAATAAAACAAGTTGTCCCACAACTTTAGGCTGTGCACGCCATCAGCATGAAGACGAAGAATTGAAAGTGAAAACAATGTTATGTAATGGGGCACTGTAGAGTCAAATAGGCTTGAGATACTGGATTGTAATGAAATAATTCATCATGTCAGGGAAAGCTAAAGTGAATAAGGGAAGAGATAAGGATGAGGAAAAGAAGATATGGCAGCAGAGATTTAAGGATACCAATAATCTTTGCTTTGCCATAGGGCTAATGTTGTCAGGCAGCTTAAATGTTAAGGGACTAAACAAGTTAGTTTATCATCGAAGACCAGAAGAAAAATGGAAATGAAAATCCCATTATCTTCAAATTTGGCTTTCTGGAAGGGAGGTAAAGTAATGTGTTATCTCTGAAGCCCAGTACTGACTAAGGATCTTTGACCCGTTTAACTCTCTTTCTCTTTCCACAATGTTATCCGAATCACTCAGTGACTGCAACATTATCTGCATTTATTTCACTGTGTCCTCGTTCGTTGCTTTGAGTCATAGAACGATACATCATGGAGACATGCTCCTTGCCCAACCTTGACCAAATAGCTGAACCAAGGTAGCCCTGCTAACCTGTGCCTGGCAAACCTTATCCCTCCAAACCTCTCCTATCCATGGACTTGTCCAAGTGACTTCTAGATGTCATCATTATACCCGCCCCTGCCGGCATCTCGATTCGTATACACACCACCCTCTGTATGGTCGCATGCAAACTGAAGCTCTCACTCTACATCAGTACACGTCACAACAATAAACTTCTAAATCCCAATCCCAAGATGCTTGGCATTGCCATGTATAGGCAGCTGCATTTGCTCTCTTTGGAAACAGCTCTTGCCTTGCACTTGCCATGCATGAATGTCCTGTACCATGTATCCTTCCTGCTTCATGCACACATGGCTACTTCATTAACTGAAGAGTTGATCATTGAAAACAAAAATGGAAGGGAAGGTCATTGATGAAATAGCTGGTTGGGAGCAGGAGGTGTGTGTTACAGAGTGGGAGAATACTTCAACATTCTGCCACAATAAGAGTTACCCCAGGTTTATCCTCTTAATTGACCCCGCTCTCAGTAAAAAATGTTTCCAAAATAACATGAAACAATCTATGGCTCAATTCAGCTTGAGTTATAGTCACCTCTGCTCACATTCATTAAACACTGTAGGTAACAGAGAGAACAGGGGTTGTTCCTGTGTATCTACTGTGTTCGACAGAACATTACTACATTTTTACATAGCTGTAAATTCAGAAACTGAGTAGATGCCCCTTCCACCTTCCATTAGTAAAATAGTAGCACCCTAACTACTGTTGAAGAGCAGATACACAGGAGACTGCAGATGCTGGGAATATTGAGTGAATGGTTTGTGTTCGGTCGCCAGGGGCAGCTGAAGCTCCCGATTGCAAGACATTTTAGTTCCTCCTGCCTTTCCCATCTGAGTATCTGTCTGTCTGTCTGTCTGTCTGTCCTGGGCCTCTCAAACTGGAAGAGCAGCACCTTGTATTCTGCTTATGTAGCCTCCCAACCAACAGTACCAACAATGGACTCTCCAATTTCAGGTAGCACCCCCCCTTTTCATTCTCCCTCCCTCTGCTGCCCATGCACACATTTCTTATCACTACCCGCACACATTACCCAGTTGCTGCACTTCCATCCACTCCTCTCCCATTCCTACCTACCCAACGCCTCCAGTATTCTTTCCCCCGGTTCTACCCTCCATCCTCCTTCTTTATCAGATTCCACTGTTTGCATCAATGTTCTTCTCCGCCTCCAGCCTCAGTTACTATCTCCATCCTTCCCATTCCCAACTGACTCTTCTGCCAGTCAAGCCCTCACCACCTGGATCCACTTATCACTGGGTCTTACCCCTCTCCTAACCCTCACCATTCTTCCAATTATCTACCATTAGTTGGGAAAGGATCGCAATCCAGAAACGCCACCTGTCCATTTCCTTCTAGCGATGTTGCCTGGCTGGCTGAGTTCCTCCAGCACATTGTATTTTGTATTATTAAAGAATGTGTACATTCAATATTGAAATGGTGCTGGCTGTTAAAAATGAATTTGTTTTTAAGTAACCTTGGCATTTCTGACTGCTTCGTAGCACAAGCAGATTGGCTTGGGTGCGTTTCATATTGATTTAAAAAGTTCCATTTTGTTGATAGAAGCAATCGCATTCAGTTATGTCATAGGCATGAGATGTACATGACATAACTGCAAAGATATGCAGCTCCATGGCAAGTGGCAGCTGAACCGTGTGCTGCCAACATGAACTGCATGGTGTACATATAATCAATAATGTGCAGAACATGCATGTGATTCTTATTAACAGAAGGCAATTGAAGTACGGTCTACACTGCAATGGATACCCTCTGTACAATCATCATCTTTGTACAGTGCTTGCAACTGTTTTACATTTTCCCTTATTAGACAACAGGGCCAATATATATATAAATAATATATATATATTATAATATCCTCCAGTTTTTTCATGATAATGTTATCACTTTGCAGACCCTATGGCATTGTTTATTACATTAAAATTAACATTAAAACATACTGCTCTTGTGATGAAAACCCAAAGTAACTGGATGTAATTCAGCATTGCATAATCAACATGCAACATTGTCACTTCCAATCTAATAAGAGAGGGAAGGTGATTGAAGCATTTGAAGATGAGAATCCACTAGAATAATGAAGGTATATGTCATTTGTTGGATGTAGAAGACAGAGGAAGAGATGGAATATCAGCACAATACCCAGGCGTTGATCAACTTAGGCAGTTCACAAGATGCTGAGAACAGAACAGACAGGCTTAACTAATTGTTATAAATATTTATTTTAACATCTGAGATTACAGTCATATATCACCTCACATTTATTCAACACTTTCTGAAAAATGATACTGTATAATCTGCTGGTAGAAGTCATCAGCTGAAAGTTTCCAGTTTTAGCAATTCAAAATAGCTTCCACTCTGGCAAAACAGATGGCCCTGTACCATCATTATTCTATAGAACTGACAGAAACTTTGGAATTCCCAAAGAGGATTAATGTGAGAATTCAGTCGTTGCTGTCAAAGTGCTTTCAAATTGTGGAACTGGCTGCTGCCTTTCCCCGCACAAATGAGGAGAAATAACCCAACAGGCATGAATTTAAGAAATAATCCAACAATAAAATATAATGTGTTTAAATATCTGAGGCTTAAGTGTGGTTTATGTTTGCCATTACCCGTTCAAATCTTCATTGAGCACACTTTGCAGGGAACTTCCTTGTACAACAGCCCTGCTGGTGCCAAGCTTGCAGCACTCTCTGTGTTACAGGGAAGTTCATTCTCAACATTAGAATATGCCCAACACAGGGTGCTTAGACTAACTTTCCAACCAAAATATTTTAGGCACAATATTCTTCATTCCTCCAAGAGGTAAAATTAAAGACACTATACTCTATATAAAGTTAATATATGTTTGCTCATATGGCGTAAATAATAAATAAGAGGTTCTCAAATATAACACGAGGAAAGCTTAGACTTGGACTTAGACTTGGTTTATACTCTAGAATTTAGGAGATTGAGAGGGGATCTTATAGAAACTTACAAAATTCTTAAGGGGTTGGTCAGGCTAGATGCAGGAAGATTGCTCCCGATGTTGGGGAAGTCCAGGACAAGGGGTCACAGCTTAAGGATAAGGAGGAAATCCTTTAAAACCGAGATGAGAAGAACTTTTTTCACACAGAGAGTGGTGAATCTCTGGAACTCTCTGCCGCAGAGGGTAGTTGAGGCCAGTTCATTGGCTATATTTATGAGGGAGTTAGATGTGGCCCTTGTGGCTAAGGGGATCAGAGGGTATGGAGAGAAGGCAGGTACGGGATACTGAGTTGGATGATCAGCCATGATCATATTGAATGGCGGTGCAGGCTCGAAGGGCCGAATGGCCTATTCCTGCATCTAATTTCTATGTTTCTATGTTTCTATGAAAGCATTAAGGGAATTATTTGTATTTCAGGGAAGGAAACATGAAAACTTAAGCGGACTCCATGACAGGCACCTCCAGATTCACAGGATGGTGTTTGATTCTTCATTGGTCTAGCAAGCTTCACAGCCGAATGAAACTATTACTTCACCAGGAAAACTGCGTTGGTTCAATAAAGTGCCACACCAGCAATTTGAAGGACAACTGCAGATGAACAAAAATGTATTGCATAGAAAGGAGGCCATTCAGCTAACGCCCACACACCCCTACCCCACCCAAAAAAGATAATCCAACTTCAAGTTCCTAGTTCGTAGCTACACAGTTTACACTATTCCATTGATCATCAGTGTATCTCCCAATTTGACTGAATTGATACAGCATGGAAACAAGCCTTTCTTCCCACCGAATCCACACCGACCATTGATCACCCACTCGCACTTGTTCTATATTATTCCACTCCCTACACAGTTATAGGGCAATTTACATCACTGTCCGTGCATGCACGATATCCCAAACACCCAGCACAGCTGGCAATAATTCAGTTCCAACAACTCCATTCAATCATTTCACTAGCTCCCTTAAATCAATGTTCCCCATTTACCTTACAGCTGAGCAAAACCTCACCTCGTGTTCCACAGATCCAGCACACTCTGACTAAAGAAATTCCTCAACTCCTTCCTAACGGAATGTCCTTTAATTCTAAGGCTATGACCTCTGGTCCCAGACTCTCCCACTAGGGGAAACATCCTCTCTACATCCACCCTATACAAGCCTTTCACTGTTTGGTAAGTTTCAATGAGGTCCCCCCTAATCCTTCTGAACTCCAGCGAGTACAGGCCCAGTGCTGACAAACGCTACAAGTCTAAAGTCCATAGCTCCCTGAAGGTGGCAACACAATAGATATCGCGGTAAAGAAGGCATGTGGCTTTCTTTCCTTCACCTGTTCAGGGCTTTGAGTTTTAAGGAAGCCATGTAGCAACTTTTGGAATGTTGTCTACAGTTCCTGTCACCCTACTACAGGGAGGATATGGAGGCTTTGGAAGGGATGCAGAAGGAGTTTATCAGAATACTGCCTGGATTAGAGGATATTAAATATGAGAGGTTGGACAAACTTGGATTGTTTTCTCTGGAATGTTGGATGTTGAAGGCAGACCTGAGAGAAGTATATAAAATGTTGGTAGGCAGTCAGAACTTGTCGAAAACCAGAGGCCATCGCTTTTTAGCTTAAGGCAATATTTCAGACATCATTTTATGGCCAAAATTAAAAATTAAACTATGGCATTTGTGCATGCAAATGCATTTAAGTTTATAATTATAATTTGCTGTTCAAGTTACATTGAGTTGAAAAATATTGTCAGTGTTCATTGATTCCTGCCTTACCATGTTACCCTCAGTATAGACATTTACACTCAATACTACTTGCTTGAAAATCAACATATTTCCAAAGATGTAATCAAAGTTTAAAACTTCCATTGCACATATTTGTGTACACTCTTCATTTCTACCTGTTCTGGCTGATCTATTCCTGCCCCTTTTCATCCTCTTTCTCCTTTAAACATAGTTTAGAACATCTTGCAATCACGGTTTTCCGTTTATGTGAGGTCTGCCATAAAATCATCGCCAAGAATAGATTTATCAAATGATTGGCACAGCTCAAAGTAGTAGTGGCAGAATTAGATAACAACAGAATGAACATTTTACTCCATCTTTCTCCCACTCTTGAAAGTGAAAAAGAAACTGCAGATGCTGGGATTTTAAATTACAGATAGAAAGTGCTAGAACCCGCCCCCACCACCATTGGTTAGACAACATCTGTAGACAGGGAACCAGAGTTAACATTTTGGGTTTATGACTATTCTTTGGAACCTGCATAAACTTTGGATGGGAAGAATTATATACAAATTAAACCCAAATTATCCACTTACATAGCAGTCGGAATGCAGTTGGCAGCTCTGTTTATGTATTGCATTATCTCCTTTCATTCCACAGTATTTCTAATGTTCCCAGTTATTGAAGCAGTAAGTTTCAAGCTCCAGCACGTTCTAGCACAAGATTTCTCAAACTCATGGCAAACACGGTTGGAGCTAGAAGTCTACTGTGTACTACCCTTTCCATGTATCAAGAAGTCTGCTGAAGATTACTGTTTGCAAGAAAATAGAAGGAAAGGCACGAGCAATGATTGGTTAGACGGATGCAGATACAAGGCAGCAATTGTGGCACGAGTTATTCAGCTCATCTCCAGACAGCTTGGCTGAAATTAAGAATCAATGTGGCAGAATATATTGTGCTAAAGCCATTAGCAGATAAACCAATCATTTCAGCACAAGCCTTCCTCACAGAATGAGTAAGCTAACAATGTTAAAAGTAAATCCATCGCTGAGTTCTTATCCGGAAGTATCATTTTTCGAATAGAGTAATTTCCTTAATTAAGTAAACTTGTACAACTGTACAAAGAAGCAAATCTGTAACCCTAAATTAACCAAAAAATGCTTAAAATGCAATAAATAGCAATCGGTTCAATACAAATTTCAGACTGCACAAGGGTTCAATAATTAGTCCAGTAGAATGTTCTATTTTTTAAAAACCACATTGCTTCTCATGGGAACCTTAAATCTATTTATTTCCATTTACCTCTGTGTTGCTTTTCCAATACCTGACCTAATGTTTACAATTTCTCTTAATAAAAGCAGTATTGGTTTTCAATTTTCCACTTCACACTTCATTTAAAACGTACAAACTCACACATACAACAAATACAGATTTCATAAGTTGTTCAAGAGGTATAATTGGGTTTCATATCGACCTGTTGTAGTTTTGACGACAGTAATAGAATGTTTGTTTCTTTGTAATGCCATGCAGCGCATACCGAGGGAAAGCAGCAACCTTCAGATCAACATAGAACGCACAGGATCCATCCAAATGCCTGCTCCAGATGTCTCCAAACTCATTCCATTATTCTGGTGTCAAAAATGTTCTTGGAACCTTATGGTCTTATTGATATCAGAAATTATGTGCTAAGATCTATAACAAGATTTATTTCATAGGGATTTACAAATAAAATATCTGAAGAAGGGTCTCGACCCGCAATGTCACCCATTCCTTCTCTCCAGAGATGCTGCCTGTCCCGCTGAGTTACTCCACCCTTTTGATGTCTATCTTCGGTTTAAACCAGCATCTGCAGTTCCTTCCTGCACATAATACTTTAAGTTGAGATATACAGGTGTGCTGGTGCCAATGGACAAATGAGCAAGAATCAGCATCTGCTCAAAAGTAGAGCAAAGAAAGGCAAAATTAAAATGGGTTGGAAGGAGTGGCATTTTGCTCAAAATGTATTGCATGATTATGTGTCAAAATATTCACCATTGTGCCTGGACCAGCTCTTTGATGAAGCTAAGATAAACACAAAAAGCTGGAGTAACTCAGCGAGTCATTCAGCACCTCTCGGAGAAAAGGAATAGGTGACGTTTTGAGTCGACACACTTCTTTGGAAAAGCTATTCTGTTTGTTTCGGTCCCCATTTCTTTCTCATGTCCCAAACATTCATTTATTTTCCCACCGACACTACGATACAGTAGCTGATTAACCAGCTAACCAACCACCAAGCCCTTGACACAAGGGAGGAAACTGAGTATGTGGAGAAAACCAGATAGAAAAATGTAAAAACTCTACATAGCATTCAAAATCAAGATCCCACCAAGGAGCCTGGAGCTGTGAGCAGCACCAATCAATTGTCCAGTTAACCCAGGTCACTGTCAAGTCAAGAGTGTTTTATTGTCATATGTCCCGGACGGGACAATGACATTCTTACTTGCTGCAGCACAACAGAATATGTGAATATGTATGTAAACATTGTATATAATGGGGAAAAAAGTAACACGTTCAGTAAATGACAAATGTAGTGCAAATAACAAATAATAAGTCTTTTGCAGTTCAGAGCTCATGGCTTATTTGTTGTGTTTAATAGCCTGTAGGGCAATTAGGGAAGAAGCTGTTCCTGAACCTGGATGTTACAGTTTTCAGGCTACTGTACCTTCTTTCTGATGGCAGAGGAACAAGGGAGGAAAACTGAGTATGTGGGAGAAAACCAAATAGAAAAATGTGAGATGAGTGTGTTGCCAGAATATGGTATATAATGGGGAAAAAAAAATAACACGTTCAGTGGGGCAAATACACAATAATAAGTCCTTGATCATGGATTTTGCTGCTGAACCTTTTTGAGGCAGCGACTACGATAGATCCCTTCGATGGTGGGGAGGTCAAAGCCGGGGATGGACTGGGCAGTGGTCACAACTTTTTGTAGTCTTTTTTGCTCCAGGATGTTCAAGTTGCCGAACCAGGCCACGATGCAACCAGTCAGAATGCTCTCTACCGTGCACCTGTAGAAGTTTAGGAGAATCCTCTTCGACATGCCGAATCTCCGTAATCTTCTCAGGAAGTAGAGTCAATGAAGTGCAGTGAAATGAACTTGCCAGCAGCGGTACAATAAAAAGAACACACAACACACAATTAAAAAATTTAACACAAACATCCACCACAGCATTCATCACTGTGGTGGAAGGCACAAAGTTTAGTCAGTCCTCCTCCATAACGTAGGCCGCAGGCTGGCGGTCGGAGCTATTCTCCAGGGATCCCCGGCGAGGGATCCCGCTCTGGATGGTAAGTCCCCGCCGCGCCTGCGGTTAGAAGCACCGCAGTCCACGGCTTCTAGATGATGTTGGGCGCGGGCCGGCGGTCGGGGCTCTTCTCCCTGTCTCCATCAGCTGGAATCTCCGCAGACCACGGCTTCAGGCTGCCGCGGGCCAGCGATCGGAGCACTCCCTTCTGGCAACCCCCGGGGAGGGCTCGCCCGCTCCGCGATGAAAAGTTCACGCTGCGCCCGCCGCTGAAGCTCCGGGCCCATCTCCGGGAAAGGCCGCACCAATCCTTGATATTAGGCCGCAAAGGAGGCGACATGGAAAAAGTCGCCTCTCCGTGGAGGGGGGGGGGGACCAAAAGCGGTTCCCCCCCTTACCCCCCCTCACCACCCCTACACAAGACACACTGAGACATTAAAACAAACATTTGGACATACTAGATAAACAAAAAAAGTAGAATTGACTAACACGCCGCTAGCAGGGCAGCCGTCTTGCAGCGCCCCCACCGACCAATCTAAGACTTTAGCAGCTTTACATTTTTTATTGTGTATTCAATTTATAGTCTTATTTTGAAGATTTGAATTAAAATATTTAAATTGAAAAATAATGTTCGATCAGTTTGGATGTAAGACTCCTGGTTTTAAAAAGGGTTCACTTTCAAATATTTGTTGAAATACTTCAACATTGAAAGAATATGATAACTTTTCTCATGGTTGCAAAATAAACAAAGTCAAGAAAAGATTTTCAGTATTTCTACAGTCTTGTTACAGTTGCTCGTCTGCAATTCTCAGGTACGATGCGTTTACAACTCTGGGATGCTGTCTGGCAGGCGTCAACAGAATTTCATAGTCCTGTCTATGACAGATTCAAGTAATGTATGAATGGGCCAATCTCAATATGAACTCAAATCCTGGCATATCGTACAAATTACATAGTTCCAATTAGAAACGAGTAAAACAGCTGATTGACAACAGGGCTAACCAGGCTACAATAAGGAATGAAAGAACTTAATTCAATTACTTCAAAGTATGTTTACAATTACTTAATTAATTACAATTACTTAATCCAATTACTTTTGTTAACAAAGGAATCTTGAAAGACTTTCTATTGCTCAGCCTATGTTATTACTTCCTTGTCCAAATAGTTTATAAATAAATGTAGCCAACATTGACATCTGAATACACGGGATTAGCGGAGATAATCTGTGATGATCTCAATACGCAGATGCGTTGTACTGATACCACATTTTCATTAATCTGAACAGTGTGAATGCAACCATCCTAACGAGATGCAATTATTCCACATGATGATTAAATACTGGCTGTGGTTAGCTATTCTAAACTGATGTCTAGAGATGAGCTATTTTAACTTGATGTCTTTCACCAACATTATAGGTTTTGTATTTTTAATTTGCAGTTTTCATTATTTAAGTGCAAAACCAAAAACTGCCAGTGACATGTATTTATATCTTAATTCTCTCCCTCATCTAAATGAATCACAATGTTACGAAGTGAACCTTCAGATGCTGTGACATATTTATGAAGAGAGTTGGGCAAAAGCTGGATTGATAAGATCAGCTTCCAAACGGGAAGAGTTGGAAATGAAGACCATTCCATCGGGACCCTCTAATTTTCTTTCTTTGAAACCTTGTGCTTTATCCCATGTTAATAAATTGATATCTCCTTGCATTCAGACATTTTATGGTTCTGTGAAGTGGCCATGATTGTATTCCACATTAAAAGGTACCATCCAGTTGCCATAGCATTGTGAACTCTCATCAGTCTGAGGACAGGATTGATGAGTGAATGGGATGTACTCTGGGACAATACAAGGCCTTCTGGTGTCCATGTAAGTGAACAGCATAAAGACGCTCATCAACAAGGCTTGCATATCTAAAATAGTTCTTTGGCTGAGATACAAGGGGCAACAATGTCCATGAAATTGAGAATTGCAAGGAGTTAATGCTTTCAGTAAAAGAGTACAGGAAATTGGCAAAGAACAGGGAAGGAAAAATATTGTGTGGAAGCATCTACGAACAGCAAACCACAAGGCTAGAGACGGCTATTTACATTAGCAGATTTTAAAAACATTTCCATAAAATAAACTGGCTATATAAATGTATGAGTCAAAAATAATCTTAAAATACCTCCTTGGAAAAATACAGAAATCACACTGAAATAGGCTTGATTAAAACTTATGGGAAATCAATGTACCACAAAGGGCTCTTTAGAATTACAAAGACATATTCACACTATTGGAGTAGATAACAAGAGCTGAGAGCAGAACATTTAGTCCATGCAACAATATCATAGAATGAAAAACTTATTTTTATCTTCACATGATAATTATTTGATACAAATATATATTAACAGGTTACCTTATAAAGACTATAACAAAGCAAATATGAAATTCACATTTGTCTAATCTATGAATTGGAACACAAAAGGCCTTAGTTATTTTGGTAAATTAAAACAATCTTCATTCAAAAAAAAATCTTAATAAATTGATTTGTTGTAAATAATTGCAATTTAAATATACATTAATACTTAAAGCTATATTTTACTTACTAATCAGCAAGGAATCTGGCAATCCCTATTTTACTGTGCTCTTCCTTATACTCCAATAGTTGACTCACTGCATCCTCAAGGTAAGTGAGAACATGACTCTGGCCTGAAAATTAATAAATCAATAGCACGTCAAACTTAGCCTTCACATCAATGCTTTCATTTAGTTTAATGTCCTAAACAATTTTCCAATGACCCAAACATTCTTTTCCCAGGGTGGCAATGTCCAACACTAGAGGGCATAACTCTAAGGTGACGGGCGGAAAGTTACACCGAGTTGTGTGGGGCAAATTGTGTTTTTAACACAGACACACACACACGCACGCACGCACATGCACACACACATGCACACACGCACACGCACGCTCATGCACACTCGCGCACACACACACACACACACACACACGCACGCACACACGCACACGCACGTACACACATGCACACACACACACGCACACACACACACGCACACACACGCTCACACACACACGCACATAGAGTAGTTGGGGCCTGGAACCTATTACAAGGGTTTGTGGTGGTGGAGGCAGACACAATAATGGCACATGAAGTGCAGGGGAACAGAGGGATGTGGATCATATACAGGCAGATGGGATCAGTTTAACTTGGCATCATGTTCATCACAAACATCATGGACCAAAGGACCCATTCATGTGCTGTACTGTTCTATGTTCCATGATACCATCTTGTGTTGCATTCAAGTTATTTTTTCACAGAGACATTACAGGTGTTGGAAGTAGCCATACACAAGCAGATCAGCTAATGTGATTACAATGAATGAGGTGCTGCTGACACGGACACATTATAATAAATACACCAAGGATTGGTGCGGCCTTTCCCGGAGACGGGCCCGGAGCTTCAGCAGCGGGCGCAGCGTGAACCTTTCATCAAGGAGTGAGCGAGCCCTTGCTAGGGGTCACCAGAAGGGAGTGCTCCGATCGCTGGACTCCCAGATTAATTCTCGGGATGGCTGAACTGTCATATGCTGAGAGAATGGAGCGGCTGGGCTTGTATTCACTGGAATTTAGAAGGATGAGAGGTTAGAAACATAGAAACATAGAAATTAGGTGCAGGAGTAGGCCATTCGGCCCTTCGAGCCTGCACCGCCATTCAATATGATCATGGCTGATCATCCAACTCAGTATCCCGTACCTGCCTTCTCTCCATACCCCCTGATCCCCTTAGCCACAAGGGCCACATCTAACTTCCTCTTAAATATAGCCAATGAACTGGCCTCAACTACCCTCTGTGGCAGAGAGTTCCAGAGATTCACCACTCTCTGCGTGAAAAAAGTTCTTCTCATCTCGGTTTTAAAGGATTTCCCCTTTATCCTTAAGCTGTGACCCCTTGTCCTGGACTTCCCTAACATCGGGAACAATCTTCCTGCATCTAGCCTGTCCAACCCCTTAAGAATTTTGTAAGTTTCTATAAGATCCTCTCTCAATCTTCTAAATTCTAGAGAGTATAAACCAAGTCTATCCAGTCTTTCTTCATAAGACAGTCCTGACATCCCAGGAATCAGTCTGGTGAACCGTCTCTGCACTCCCTCTATGGCAATAATGTCCTTCCTCAGATTTGGTTATCTTATAGAAACATATAAAATTATTAAGGAATTGGACTCGCTAGATGCAGGACACATGTTCCCGATGTTGGGGCGTCCAGAACCAGGGGCCACAGTTTAAGAGTAAGAGGTGAGCTGTTTAGCACTGAGACGAGGAAAAACTTTTTCACACAGTGAGTTGTGAAATTCTCTGCCCCAGAAGGCAGTGGAGGCCGATTGACTGGATGCATTCAAAAGAGAGTTAGAGAGTGTTCTTGGGGCTAGCGAAATCAAGGGGTATGGGGAGAAGGCAAGAACGGGGTACTAATTGGGGATGATCAGCCATGATCACATTGAATGGCAGTTCTGGCTCGAAGGGCCGAATAGCCTCCTCCTGCACCAATTGTCTATGTATCTATGTAAACAAGCTGAAGAATTGTGATGAAGTGAAATAAAAGAATGCTGTACTGGGGGAGAGAGAGAGAAGGGTGATACTGTTTTGAAGCAGGAGAAAGCCTTGCCTACATTTAACTGTTCTATATCTGACCTGGCAGTGGGCATTGCGGCAAGCAGGTGCCCATCAGTCCCTCTCTGGATAAGTCCATAAGCATTGAAGCTTGGGAAGGAGGAAGCTTCTGCTCGGATTGATCCCTGTAAATCCATGCAGTACAGCTGTTGGCATTCCAATGTCATGTATAGGCTTCATCTCTGGAACCTCCACAAAACCCACCCTCATCACGATTTCAACATTTCAAAACCTCATATCTGTTTCAGATTTGCATTCAAGGTCGTTGGCACCAAGGAATTTGATCAATTAGGGAAAATAACTAAAAGGTATTGAAATCAATCTAATGGTTTGGAAAGTGGACTGAAAAGTGAAAGGAGAAGCTGCAATCAAGTATAACAATTCTGAACTCGAGTGGGGCTAACATCACTCATTTGAAAAGAATCTGATCCCAAAGGATCAGAATGAGAAACTGAAAGGCCGGAATATATATGAGCAATGAACAATCTTCAAAGGGCAAAAGCTTTCAGATTTAGAGTATATACAGTCCCATGAGAAGGGAAGGAAGGTATTCAACTTCAAGGTAATCAGAATCAGCTAGAGGGCAAGAGTGTAGGTAGTTAGAAACACCAAATTGTGGAAATAATAGGAGGTTACAATACAGGAAGAAGCCATTACGCCTTCTGAACAACTAGCCGAGAACTAGTTCTCCAGACTAATTGCATTTCCTGATTCCCAGTTGGTAGCTGTCAGGATACTTGTAAATCTCACTTGAATTCTCTCTAATACGATCACATCTTCCTGGCAATGTGGTGACCAGAACACTATGCTATACTCTAGCTGTGGTCGAACTGCTTCTTTGTAATTGAAAGAATAATCTCTGAGCTGTTCTATTCCACTCACTGTGGGCTTCACCTGCAAGGCAGGCATTTGCTGCCCTTCCTTGCCCTTGATACGGATGTCTTACCAAACATTGTGGGTGTTAGACTATTTCCAAGGGCAGCATCAAACACATGAATGGTTCTGGGTTGAGAGATGGGCCAGACTGGATGAGAACAGTAGATCTCCTGTTTCCATTGTTACCATAAATATAGATACAAAGCTGGAGTAACTCAGCGGGATAGGCAGCATCTCTGGAGAGAAGGAATGGGTGACGTTTCGGATTGAGACCCTCTTCAGCTGACATAAGGTTTAAAGCCACTCCAGAATGAAAGAAAGTGTTTTTGGTTTCTGGATTTTATTCCAGCATGTATTCAATTGCTCACCTTAAGGTTACATTAAAGTGTAAAGTTTACAGCTCAGTGTATTCCACGACATATATTATTCCGTTCATCAAACACATGCTGACCATTACCCTCTTGCTTCTTGGCACCGAGACAGTTTGATCCCATTTGCCATATTTCCTTTGCATTCTATGGATTTTTAATATCTTGGTCTGCCAAACAATTAGGATCTTGTCAAAGGCCTTGTTAAAAACCAGAGACTATAGCAAATGTACCACTTTCATCAATACACCTTTTTAAAAAATGTTAGAAAGAAATGGCCTTCCCTTCATACATCCATGCGCCCTGCCCCTGATCAGTGTCATTCTACATTGTAATTTATACCATTTATCTGATTTTTAGTAAGTTTTGAGCAGTTATTATGCATACAAATTAAGTCAAATATTCTGATTAACTGTTCAATAGCTTTATTTGCACCTGTGTTTAGTTAGCATTTGACCCAAGGATGTTAAATATAACAGCTTTTAAAACACACTTAAATAAAAAATACTTTTCCTCATCTGTGTATGTGGGCCTTTGAAGATTTATATTCATTATGATTAGTTGCAGCTGTTTTTTTAAAATAAATTTAAATTGATTAACATTCACAATTACAGTAAAAAGTGAAATTAAGTTTTAGCACTGCATTAATCTCCTAACTCTTTAAAGTTCAAGAAGGTGTTGTAATATCATATTATTAATATATTCATTCTTCCGTCTAATGAGCTTGAACCATCTGGAGTTGAAAGACACAAGATAAATCGAATAGAAGCATGTTGCACTGTTGTGGCAGATAGCAGCAGACATACACAGAGATATCATGAAGCTGCACATGCCCGTTACAGCAGTACTCACTTATCACAAAACAAATAACCACTGCAGTGATTCAATATTGGAGAGGCCATCACAGAAGCATTATGTAATCAGTGGGTGGATGGTCCTTAACTAAATATGTTACCGCACTATTAACTTTGGACACACAATTCACGGTGGCAAACGGGAAATATTAATTCCTGCACGTACTCCTTTCACAGTAAAATGACCTGGTGTTAAATAACAGTGCAGAATGTGAAGCTTGAAATGGAAGATATTTACAAAGTTGATACCAGTATAACAATATAAACCACAGATCTATCAATGGATGCATTCTAACAAGCTGTACTTTTAATTCAGAAATAATATTTTTTCCATCCTGAAATGAGCCACTAGAACTGCGAGCATTTTCAATATCTGACCACTCCAGTTTAAAAATCAGCCCCACAGTTCACAAACTCAATAGCACAGGAGGTCTGACTCATCCTCTCAACATGTTAAATGTAGGGCATCAGCATGAGCATGGTACACCCAGTCTCGTTGAGTTCCCATTCTCCTGCATTGTCACCTACATTTTCATCCAGCATGCTTCATCCTGAATGATCATTTAAAAAACATTCAATTTACTGTTTCTTGCCCCCATTTAAACCTCTCATAACTAGCCCTTCACCCAGAGTTTCAATCATTTCCTGCAATTATGTTGTGCCTCCTATTCCACGTCTCTCCCTCCCACCGACAGCCTAGATATACTTTGCATTATGAATTTTGATTTCTATTTGGGACAACCATATAGATAGCTTGCTGATAAATCCTGGAACAGACACACTATATTAGGGTTAATGTACCACATTACCACATGTACATTAGTGTTTCCTTGTCAGAAACGTGCAGGATTGGAGGTTAATTGGCTTCTGTAAATTGCCCCTAGTGTGTCGGATGAGAAACTGTGTACGGGTGATGGGTGATGGTTGGTGTGTACTCCGTGGACTGAAGCTGTATCTCCAAACTAAATTTCATCAAACTCCTCAAAATGTATTATGCTGTTCACGGAATACAATGTTTACTTTTAGTACTTTACTTTAGAAATACAGCATGGAAACTGGCCCCTCGGCCCACTGAGTCTGTGCCGACCAGCGATCACCCTGACACTAGCACTATCCTACACACAAGGGACTACAAACATGTAGTCTTTGGAGCGAAGAAGGAAACCTGAGCACCTGGAGATAACCCACGCAGTCACAGAGAGAACGTACAAAGTCCGTACAGACAGCACCTGTGGTCAGGATTAAACTCAGGTCTCTGGCGCTGTGAAGCAGCAACTCTACCGCTGCGCCACCGTTTCCATACCAGCCGTGCTGCCGCATGTAATAATTTCACTGCTCCTCTTCGTGACGTATGAAAATAAAACACTTTTGACTCTTAATAAGGAATGGATAATAACGTGTAGCCTCGCCAGCACCACGAATATTCTAAAAGGAAAACCAATCTTGCAAAATGCAAGGTAATAACATTACCAAAAACATCCTAACAAACAGAAAGAGAGATTAGAGCATCCAAATTCTCCAAAAGCAAATTGCTAGTTTATAATTGACTGTTACAGCAGATCAGCAGGGTATTCTGTTACCATTGTGTAGTGTGCTTTTTTAAACCATTTATTTATTTCAGGGAAAGCATGTAGAACAAGGTCAGATTTAGAGTGTGCCTTTTACTGATCACACATATAATGCATTCAACGTGAACATCATTCTGAGGCATGTATTATGGAAATAAAATCCTTGCTATTCATTTACGTTGCTGACAGGATGCTTATATTACCATATGTGCAGTCAGACACATTCCAGAAAATCTCTTTTATTAAACTTTTGCTTCGTCTCCACCTTGCTGGAATTAGACAAATCCAAAGACTTTTCAAAAGGGTGCAATGAATACGTGTGAACATTGCAACTAGTGTAATGCCTCAAAACAAAAAAAAACTCATGCCTGGAAGGAACCAGTAGCCAAAAATGTAATTGATGCCATCATTTTCGCATTCACAATCAAAGCAGGTGGACTTACTCATGTGCATAATCTTAGAAATCCAAGAGCACAGCTTTGGCTGCCAGGAATGTCAGCACAGGCTCACAACAATATTCTGTCCATTAATTCTCACAGCACAGTTGTTCTTTCTGTATGCACAATGGAGGCAGGACCATGAAGTGAGTGGTTGGAAAACTATGTCAAATATGCATGGGGTTAGAAGCTGTGGGTTAAATTTAAACTTCATGGGTTAATTTTTTTTACATGTTCCGTCGTTAAATTTAAATTTTAAAGTCCACGTTAGAATTATGACCACAAGTCGGTATGGTGCAATTGGAACAGTTAAAGTGATGATGTATTTTAGACTTTAGAGATACAGCGTGGAAATAGGCCCTTCAGCCCAACAAGTCTTTGCTGATCAGAGATCACCCCATACACTAGCGCCATCCTATACACAGGGGACAATTGACAATTTATACAAGCTGATTAACCTACAAAGCTGTACATCTATTGGAGAAACCCCAGTCGGTCACAGGGAGAAGGTAAAACTCCGTACAGACGGCACCGTAGTCAGGATCAGACACAGCTGGCAGCAACTCTACTGATACACTAACCAGTGAGGGCAAAATGTGGTTTCAAATAGAACATGATTGAAACTGAAGAGGAATCTTTTGTTATTAGTGAAGCATATTACACAACAATAGAAAATATCCAATTAGAAAAAGAAAATATTGAAAAGAGCAAAGTAACTGACAATCACAACATAGCTAACAACATATATATGCTCCTGAATTACTGCAGCTTTTTGTGTCTATCTATGCTCAGGATGTGACATACGCAGGGACCCGGATTAAACAATTAATAGCAATCGCTACATTGTCAAAAAAAGTTTCTTTGAAATAGCTCAAACTTGAATCATCATCTTTGAAATCTCTGAATGAACTCTGAGCAAATTGCTATTCGAGTGCATCACATCTTGAAAGCTGAGTGTAGAGTAACAGGATTCAACCTACACGAAGCTTATCATGTTTCTCCCTTAAAGCGACAATGTGGAGAGGCCTTAATGTTCATAAATAATCACTGGTGTAGATTTCCTTCCTGCCCATTAGAAGTCCTTCTGCAGCTGTCCTTATGTTTCCACTGTGCATCAGACCCGACATCTTGACAACACAACAACAATGTGTACCCTTCAGTATTAAAACAGTCTCATTAAAACCTGTTCATGTGCACCACCCATTGTTTACAGCAATAATCATCTCTGTGTAGACCTGATAAAGCACTTACGCAGGGAGGAAATTATATTGTCATGTTTGAAAGATCCAAGTTGGAATCAATTTCCTTTATTTAAAAGGAAACAGGAATTCGATGTTTCACATTGATGGTTTTGCTGTTTATGGTTGGTTTGATTCATAGATTACAATCATACAGGGGTCAGCATTGTAAGGGAATAGCCACATTACAATAGAGACTGAGGCTTATCTTCTCCAATACAAGATAAATATATGATGTTTTAACATAAAACACAACCATACCCAATCCGTAACTGGGATTCCTGATATGGAGCTCAATGGATAGCATTATGCTGCTGCACATAATACGCAATTAAATAGAATTAAAAGCCATTGCATAAGTTACAGAACCTGCTCATGTATATGGATTAGATTTAAATACAGGCCCTACATGTCGGAGAAAGGAGAGACTTGTACATTAATGCAAAACCTAGTTTACCATCTTAATTTACAACATCAATCACCCGCGACAGATGAGATAACATTTCACCTCCAACTAAACTGAAGACGTTAATAATTCACTTTAAAGTAAGCAAAAGGTTAAAGGAACAAATTCTATGGTGTAGAATTACCAGATTTTCCTTTCCTGTATAAGAAATTATAAAATATTTAAATTACATTGCTCAATAATTAGGGTTATAGTGAAATTTGAAAAGCACCAAATGTATTCATTTCCAAAAAGGTGCCTAAACATAGAAACATAGAAATTAGGTGCAGGAGTAGGCCATTCGGCCCTTCGAGCCTGCACCGCCATTCAATATGATCATGGCTGATCATCCAACTCAGTATCCCGTACCTGCCTTCTCTCCATACCGTCTGATCCCCCCGGCCACAAGGGCCACATCTAACTCCCTCTTAAATATAGCCAATGAACTGGCCTCAACTACCCTCTGTGGCAGAGAGTTCCAGAGATTCACCACTCTCAGTGTGAAAAAATGGATAAGAAGAAGGGTTTCGGCCCGAAACGTTGCCTATTTCCTTCGCTCCATAAATGCTGCTGCACCTGCTGAGTTTCTCCAGCTTTTTTGTGTACCTTGCCTTGCCTTGTTGTGCCGTGGGTACGACAACGTACCGTGCCATGAATACCGTACCGTACAGTACTGTGCCATGAGTACCACAACGTACCGTGCCGTGAGTACCATACCGTGCCGTACGTTGTCGTGGGTACCACACTGTACATTGCCGTGGGTACCACACTGTACTGTACACTGCCGTAAGTACCATACCATACCATGACCTGCCCTGCCATATCATGCCCTACCCTACCCTGCCGTGCCGTGGGTACCACACCTTCCCGTGCGTTACACGCGCACCTCGTTGTCACTACGGAAACTCCTTACTCTCTGGTGCTAGCCTCAATGATTTGTTCAGCAATTGATAATTTAGTGAAAAGTCTCAATAACAGTTGGGCAAAAGCAAGATTTAATCTGGATCGTATTTGTAAAACTGCATTACATTTAAGGAAAAAAAATGTTTAAATAAAATATATTTTATGATGTTAATCATTTTGAATATTTTAAAGTTAATATATGCACTGTTTGTTCAGTATAGTTTTATCTGTTGTGATAAAATGTCTGGAATGTCTGGAATTGTTTCTGTGATGAAGGTAAGTACGTGGCATAGATGAATAATAATGCCCAAAGGTAAGAAGGTTAATGTCAATCGGGAACTTGAAATGCTAGTTTGTTTTCTTTTATAGCAATTGATGGAATGCCAGAGTGAATAATTTACTCTGATGATTGATTTATTTGACCACTTACTCTGTCACGCAACAGCAACTGACCGATAATCTCGAGTTTTAGTTTTAGGGATACAGCGCGGAAACAGGCCTTTTGGCCCGCTGAGCCTGCACCGACCAGCGATCCGCACCGACTAGCGATCCTCAACGACTAGCGATCCCCACTGAGTCCGCACCGACCAGCGATCCCCGCTCATTAACACTATCCTACACACCAAGGAAAATGTATACCTGTACCAATCCAATTTACCTACAAACCTGCATGTCTTTGGAGTGTGGGAGGAAACCAAAGTTCTCAGGGGAAACCCACGCGGTCACGGGGAGAAGGTACAAACTCCGTACAGGCAGCACCCGTAGTCGGGATGGAACCCGGGTCTCCGGTGCTGCAAGTGCTGTAGGGCAGCAACTCTAACGTTGCGCCACCGTGCCGCCCACTACTGCAACATTCTCACTGCTATCCCACGTTGGACCATTGTTTGGGATATTAGGTAGAAAAGTGAAAAGACAAAGGTGTCACTTATCCAAAGAGTTTACCCACAACAGTCCTGAGAATGTATCTGGGCTGCTTCGTATGTTTGTTCTGCTGCACAAAAGTTTGCTTTTACTTGTGTTTACAAAACCCACTACAATATGGCACTGTTCAATGACTTTATGGCAATAGTGACTGCCAACAATTTAACTGAAACCAACATTACAGATTGTTGGTGAAATCGAATCAACAGGTCTATCTGTTGCAACTGTGTTCTGCCTCAATAGTCCTTGAATAGGGAGAAGAACACTCATATTAGAAATTCCAGGATTTTACCTTAAAACAATTATGTATATCAAAACACATTGCTTGCCCATTTCAGCACAGAATTAACCCATGTCTACTTTAAGAAAAAGGCACAAATCTCCAAAAGAATGGAGATGAGAAGGAAGTTCTTCAGCTGGAGGGTGGTGAATCTGTGGAATTCATTGCCACAGATGGCTGTGGAGGCCAAGTCATTGGGTATTTTTAAAACAGACACTGATAGGTTCTTGATTAGTGAGAGTGTCAAAGGTTACGAGGAGAAGGCAGGAGAATGAGGTTGAGCGGAAATAACAGACTAGCCATGATTGAACGACAGATGTACTCAACGGGCCAAATTGCCTAATTCTGCTCCTATGTCTTATAACTTGCTGGTTCAGCAGGTCAGGCAGCATCTGTGGGGAACATATATGGGTAATGTTTTGGGTCATTACCCTTTTTCATTGCCGACTGTGTTGTTCGACTCATACACCAAACCAAGCAGCAGTGTAAGGATGTCAATAAAGGTTCAGTGCTCAGTTAGGGATCAACTCCACTTTTGACTGTTACCATTTTAAAATCAGTTACAAAAATCATAGTATGAGCTGTCTGAAGATAACCTTTTCTAACAATGCTGAATGCATAAGTACAAATGCAAAGTAATAAAGAGGCTAGAATTCCGACAATTTTTGTGGAGCCCCATTGACATCGGCTGACCTGTTATATATGTCCAGCATGTTCCATCTATATTTAAAATACAAGCAGCTGCTGACAGGTTGTCAAACCTTTTACAGTTGCGTGTTGTACTTTCCGTGTAACAATACAACACAGGAACAAGCCCTTCTGTCCAAGATACCTGTGCCAAACATGATGCTAAATTAAACTAATCCCTCATGTCCGCACACGATGCATATCCCTGCATATTCATGTCTATCTCAAAGCCACTGCCATACCCTAACTACCACCTCTGGCAAGATGTTCCAGAAACCTATCACTCTGTGGAACAAACTTGCCCCACACATCTCATTTAAACTTTTCCCCCTCTCACCTTAAAGCTATTCCTTCTGGTGTTTGACATTTCTGCTGTTGAAAGAAGATTCTATCTACTCTATCTATGCTTCTCATAATTTTATACACTGGGCTCTGCTCAGTCTCTGATGTTCCAGAGAAAACAATGCAAGTTTTCCCAACCTCTTCTCACATCTACCACTAACTAATCCTCACAGCTTCCTGGTAAATATCTTCTGCATCCTCTCCACAACTTCCACATCCTTCCTGTTCCTGGGATGTCAGGACTTTCATATGAAGAAAGACTGGATAGACTCGGCTTGTACTCGCTAGAATTTAGAAGATTGAGAGGAGATCTTATAGAAACTTACAAAATTCTTAAGGGGTTAGACAGGCTAGATGCAGGAAGAATGTTCCCGATGTTGGGGAAGTCCAGAACTAGGGGTCACAGTTTAAGGATAAGGGGGGAATCTTTTAGGACCAAGATGAGAAAAACATTTTTCCCCACAGAGAGTGGTGAATCTCTGGAATTCTCTGCCACAGAAGGTAGTTGAGGCCAGTTCATTGGCTATATTTAAGAGGGAGTTAGATGTGGCGCTTGTGGCTAAAGGGATCAGGGGGTATGGAGAGAAGGCAGGTACAGGATACTGAGTTGGACGATCAGCCATGATCATATAGAATGGCGGTGCAGGCTCGAAGGGCTGAATGGCCTCTACTCCTGCACCTATTTTCTATGTTTCTTTGTAACAGAGCCATCAGGGGATACGAGCATGAGAATATCATCTTTTCCAAAGGATATGTATACTCTGATTGGGCCGATCAAATAATACGTGCAGTGAGATAATTGAATACTTAAGAGAAAAATAAGAACTGCCCTTAAAATATAAATCGTTTAGAATCCAGATTTTGCACGTTAGATTTTTAAATTTCTATCAAAACTGGTTAGATTATTTGAGTTGCTAAAGTATTTGTTTTCATTTTGGGGGCTTCTAGCTACCAGAGGAGACAGGACATCTGAAAAACTGTCAGGACTTGTTTAAATGGATTTATTACTTGTTCTGTAGAATAAGTGTTCTGCACATTCATTCAACAAGGTATTTGCAGGAAATCTTGCTGCATATTTTTACAAGTCAAGGACCTCTTATCCATTATTTACTCTTGCTGTGCCCAGATTTGGGTCATTATGGACTCGATACACGATCTTTAGCACTCCAGTAGAAGAGTCTTGAGTTTACAAAAGCACAAATGAATTACACTTATTGAATGTTCAGGCCCCATTGCAGAAGCGACCACATCGCGGGGCTGGAAACTGGAAGTATCCTGAACTAATTCTGCTACCACCGTCATCTATTGCAACAAGTGACGGCTCCCACTGATTGTCGCCGGAAGCTTGTGACCTTTTCAGGACGGACGATGATAGCGATGTCAACATTTGAAACATGGAAGAAGATTGAAAGCTCAAGTGTACCGTGCAGCCCTGATGCTCGCCTGTCCGACCATTCCCACCAACTGCCCATTGCGTCTTCACCCTGCAGTTGTTGGCTATTTCACTCTGCTGTGCAGTTCAGCCCAGAGGCCTTTGCTCTCCATCCTCCCCCATCCACTTCCTTCTACCTTTAGCGCAGAGCAAGGGCTGAACCTGGCTGCTACAGGGCAAAGGTGCAGAGAGTTACCACAGTACAGATACAGGGCAGTACAGGTAGATACCACTGTAGATACAGGGCAGTACAGGTAGATACCACTGTAGATACAGGGCAGTACAGGTAGATACCACTGTAGATACATGGCGGTACAGGTAGATACCACTGTAGATACATGGCAGTACAGGTAGATACCACTGTAGATACATGGCAGTACAGGTAGATACCACTGTAGATACAGGGCAGTACAGGTAGATACCACAGTACAGATACAGGGCAGTACAGGTAGATACCACTGTAGATACATGGCAGTACAGGTAGATACCACTGTAGATACAGGGCAGTACAGGTAGATACCACAGTACAGATACAGGGCAGTACAGGTAGATACCACTGTAGATACATGGCGGTACAGGTAGATACCACTGTAGATACAGGGCAGTACAAGTAGATACCACTGTAGATACAGGGCAGTACAGGTAGATACCACTGTAGATACAGGGCAGTACAGGTAGATACCACTGTAGATACATGGCGGTACAGGTAGATACCACTGTAGATACAGGGTGGTACAGGTAGATACCACTGTAGATACAAGGCACTACAGGTAGATACCACAGTACAGATACAGGGCAGTACAGGTAGATACCACTGTAGATACATGGCGGTACAGGTAGATACCACTGTAGATACAGGGCAGTACAGGTAGATACCACTGTAGATACAGGGCAGTACAGGTAGATACCACAGTACAGATACAAGGCAGTACAGGTAGATACCACTGTAGATACAGGGCAGTACAGGTAGATATCACTGTAGATACAGGGCAGTACAGGTAGATGCCACAGTACAAATACAGGGCAGTACAGGTAGATACCACTGTAGATACAGGGCAGTACAGGCAGATACCACTGTAGATACAGGGCAGTACAGGCAGATACCACAGTACAGATACATGGCAGTACAGATAGTTACTGCTGTACAGATACATGGCGGTACAGGTAGATACAGCTGCCTCTCAGAACGTTGACCATAAAGGCAACACAAACACTGGACGGCTTGACAATACACATTCAGTTGCAGACTCTGCTTCCTCCTTCACCACCACCGAAAGGTTCTACATACTGAAAAAAGGGGGAAATGGCTGTATATAAAAGGCAATAGTTCCTTATGTCAAACCCGTGACTGTTCAGTGAAACAGGGACAAAATAATGATGACAAGGATCTAAAGGAAATATTTCCTTTTGTCTTGCCCTTTGTTCTGGTTCCCTCTCTGCTCAAAGTATTCCTGAGATGTCATGCTGAAAATGACAGCATGCAAAACAAAGGTGTCCTTCTTCCTGTGGAACCTGCAAGATGTCCTTTCAGCTACTGAGGGAACATGTGAGCCAACAGTAGCAACCTAACTGCTACACCTAATGACTTTAATTAGTTCAGTACAGGATGCAGATCAAACTGGATATAATAACAGAATGTAATATTCTACTCCTTATGTAGCATGTAAATCTGATTTCAAATTAAAAATCATTTATGCAATCTGACAATTCCCAAGTACAAATGCTGCATCAAAAAGCCTGATTGTTTAAACAAATGCATCAATTTACATCTCTTAATATAGACATTCAGCTAAATCAGCCATTCAAGTCTAAGTTTAGATTCCCAGAGAAATGAAGTTACTGAAATATTAACTCACTATAAAATGTGGTCAACTGACATTTCTTTCTTCACAATCAGTGAAACACAATCTTTCTGAAAATTAACTAGTTTACCCCAACACTCTTCAAGGTTCAGCTACAAACTTCTATTTTGTAGTTTGAATGTACTAATTGTGAGTTGCATCAGACATTAAGCCTCTCACAAAAATGCCAATTTTGTTCTGTCATTTCTTTCTGTTGCTGCTTTCATTACATGCCGGTTTTCACTACCAAGCACGGCTACATCAATTACCAGTTCACAGGTTAGATTTCTCATTTGTTCAAGTGAGAGAATTTTCCTACCTGCCACAGAAAATAATGAGATGACTCAGATGACACACAACTTCAGAATTAAGGGACAGAAGTTTAGGGGTAACATGAGGGGGAACTTCTTTACTCAGAGAGTGGTAGTGGTGTGGAATGAGCTTCCAGTGGAAGTGGTGGAGGCAGGTTCGTTGGTATCATTTAAAAATAAATTGGATAGGCATATGGATGAGAAGGGAATCGAGGGTTATGGTATGAGTGCAGGCAGGTAGGACTAAGGGAAAAAAGTTGTTTGGCACAGACTTGTAGGGCCGAGATGGCCTGTTTCCGTGCTGTAATTGTATATTGTTATATGGTTATAATGAAACCTTAAAAGGATGCCACACTTTGAACATGAACATAGAAATGAACAGAAAGTCAGTACATATGATGAGACATGGAAACAAAGAAAATGGGTGCAGGAGTGGGCCATTCGGCCCTTCGAGCCAGCACCGTCATTCAATATGATCATGGCTGATCATCTAAAATCAGTACCCTGTTCCTGCTTTTTCCCCATATCCCTTGATTCCTTTAGCCCCAAGAGCTAAATCTAACTCTCTCTTGAACACATCCAGTGAATCGGCCTCCACTGCCTTCTGTGGCAGAGAATTCCACAGATTCACAACTCTCTGGGTGAAAAAGTTGTTCCTCATCTCAGTCCCAAATGGCCTACCCCTTATTTTTAAAGTGTGATCCCTGGTTCTGGACCCCCCAAACATTGGAAAAAAATTTCCTGCATCTAGCCTGTCCAATCCTTTAAGAATTGTATATGTTTCTATAAGATCTCTTCTCTTCTAAATTCCAGTGAATACAATCCCAGTCAACCCATTCTTTGTCCATGAGAGTCCATTGAAGCAATATAGCAGCTTCCTCTTTATGGATGAACTTGTTAGTAGGAATACAGCTGGGGAAGATTGTCAACATCCTTTGCAAAAATTAACAAATCCACTGTGGCAATTGTGGGTTGTTTTTCATTAATCTGTGAAACATCAAATTTAAAGCAGAGAAATATATATGCATTTAAATGATACTGGACATTTCTGAATGCAATACAACACCTTATACACAGCTTCCTTTCCAATTATCCAAATGATGGCCCAGCCGGAGGCAACTCAGAATATTTCACTTGCAAACTGAGGCTTCCCCTTAAGGCAAAAGCACTACTTCAAATTTGCCAATCAGATGCTCCAGAGACTGCCTCTCTTTTTCCAATGTAAGAAAAAACTGGAATTCAGCAGAAAGATTGCATATCAAGATAAATTTCCAGGAACACAGTTTACAAAAAACAAACCGAAATAAACAAAATGAGTCACTTTGAAATTATTTTGCCACTTAAACTACATGTGTATTGAGTGGATACTATTTTCTTCTCTCATTGCAGCAACTTGCAGGAAATATTTCAGTCCTCTATTAGCGCAATTAAAGCTTAACTACATCTTTCCCTGCTAAAGGGGTCAGCAGGTTTTGTGGTTGTAATTACAGCTACAGTATCAGTATTCACTCATGTTCTTGCAAAGCTGACCACGGCCAGTGTGGGTGTGAAGTTCAAATCCATAACATTCTGATTTGTTGCAGGCAATGTCCTCCTGCTCCACAATGATTTGCACTATTGTACGTTTTACAGAGAAAATCAATGAGAAATCAATGATTTCATGCTAAATTCAACTTTACATACAATATTTTGTGTAAAAATCAATGAAAATGTTTCACCTTGTCAAGCTTTGATATAGTGTTACATCCCATTATTAATGAATAGATTCTATGGCCGTAGAAGATAATGTTGTCATGTCTAATTCCTTCAGAATTATTACTTCAAAATTCCAAAGATTTTAAAATAATTGTAAACTGAGTATTTTTAAAGTGTACATATATTTCAATTTCAATCTTAATTGTGTGCGTGCCAAGTTTGGGCACTGGAACTAGATACTTGGGAAGTTTACAAGTTTCTAATTCCAGTGCCCAATTATTTTCTTGTTTACAAAATGTTTACAAATCTGGGCTCCTTGCTAAGTTATTAGTCTGTCAAAGTTGTTTAACATAACTGGCTACATGGTCTTATTAAAGGCAAGTCTGCTGCTCAACATCAGATTCCCAATGGATGAAGTTATAATGAAAGTAGAGAGCTTCAATTCATGCCATGGTCATCACGAGAAATTTGTGGAAAAATTAACCCCCCACTGCACCCGCTACTCCCTTTTCCTTCCAACCCCCCCAATCCCCCCCCCCCCCCCCCCCCCCCCCCCCCCCCCTCCTCACAAGCACTGCATCATCAATAATTACAAAAAAAGGCGATTACTCTGTGGTGTAATTCTGCGCCACTTCATTCTTACTGCCACTGCCACCTTTGCACTCGTTAGATAGTACAGCATGCAATGTGATTTCCAGGATCTAATTCCAGTACCCATACTTGTCTCACTTCAACCCCCGGCCACCCACACTAACCTGCAGCCAAAACACAGAAATGTCCGAGCTAGAACTAGAATGCATATGTTCACGGTGAGAGGAAAGAAATTAAAAAGAGATGAAGGGTCATTTTCCACACATAGGGCGGTGAATATCTGGAGCCAGAGGAGATAGTGGGTACAGATACTATTACAATGTTTGGGAGATATTTGGATAGACCAGGAGTAGAGAAAGATATAAGAAACTGCAGAAGGTGGAAGCTTAAGCAAAACACAAAGTGTCTGAGGAACTCAGCGGGTCAGGCAGCAGCTGTGAAGTTGGACCATGTTTCGGGTTGGGACCCTTCATTAGACTCTATAGAAAGTGAGACAGGAGAAGGTATACACAATGGGACATGCCGGGGCAGTCCTGTTTGTAGGTTTGGGGAAGAGATATAATTGGGCAATGCAGAGTTGGGGAACTATAGGTTTGGAGGATGTGGAGGGAATATCGCTGAAGATGGCTGGAGGTTGGGATTTGAGATGGTGGCCTGGTGTTCATCAGTGGGGTCCCGGTGATGTGGTCGGTATGAAGAGGTGTCAGGAAGCTGAAACCTGGAGGTAGACACAAAACGTTGGAGTAACTCAGCGGGACAGGCAGTATCTCTGGAGAGAAGGAATGGGTGGCGTTTCGGGTCGAGACCCTTCCTCAGACTGAAACCTGGCATCAGCATGAGAGAGATCAGCCTGCCAGGGAACAATGGCATCTCCCTTGTCAGCTGGTTTGATGACAAATATTATTCCTGCACTAACAATGTCAAATACATATGGATATATGACGAGCTTCACATGCAGTTTAGGCAGTCTACCACGTTATGGTAACATAAATACACTTAGCCCTTGTCTACATGTACTGTATAGTATTGATATGGATCATGTAACTGCAACCAAAAGGTCATTCAATATGTCTGTCCAAGGAAAAAGAAAAAGGAAAAAGGCATAGTTAAGTGCGGTGTTCTTCTTTTTATCACATTATAATTCTCACTTCTATCCCAATGAAGCAATGGTTGCAAAATAAAATTCACTTCATGACCTATAAAATGTCCCAAAGTTTTCCCTTTTGTTTTCATGAAGATGTTAACATTTCCCACTGTGCCAAATCCAAGTCCAAAACGCCCGTTCTAGCTCCTTTGTTCCCAGAAGCATATTGTTCGATCACTGCATCTATTATTTGAACACAGTATACTTCCCTGGTAAATGGAGTTTGAAAACTGAATGTACATAAGTTTCACAAGTCTACATCATCCACACAATGGAAGAATATTTACAATCTTGATTCAACAAATATTCTTATTCCATCCTTAAATCAAGCAGACAGCATAAATTGGGAAAGCCTTTAAACATTGGTCCCTGTGGCGTACTTTTGGTCTCCTGTTACAGGGGAACACTAAATCAGTTAGAGCTTTGTGTTCTTCCTGCAAGAAATAAAATTAAACTCACCAAATAAATCTAAACCATTATGTTGTGCAGAGGTTGGGACTTCTTTTCATTTTTTTCCAACTAGTACAACCCTTCTTTGATCTCAACATCTGTGGCCAATGCAAAATCAGGCACTCG
Source organism: Leucoraja erinaceus (assembly GCF_028641065.1). Taxonomy (NCBI): domain Eukaryota; kingdom Metazoa; phylum Chordata; class Chondrichthyes; order Rajiformes; family Rajidae; genus Leucoraja; species Leucoraja erinaceus. Next base: position 609,646 of record NC_073394.1, read on the forward strand.
AGAAACAGGCTTTCTAGAAACTGGTTTCTGAAAGCAGATGCTAATTCACCATGCCAGATCGTTCATTAATTGTCATTTTTTTTGGTCCTTTGTCACATGAAACGACTAGCAATGAAAGATGGACTCAATAAATCACATTGACACAAAGTCTACAATGACTTAGGAGGTTTCCAGCTCATTCTGAGATAATTGCTTCAATGCAAATTGCATCACAAAAATCATAAATTACAGCTTTTCAACATTGGAAAGTGTGGCAAACCTGACTGGAAATAGTCTTAAAGAGCAAAGAGAGAAAAGAGCCATTCTTTCCATTTATTGGCAAGAAAAGGAAAGATAACAAAAACGCAAAAGATATTTTTGTCACAATTTGTTATTCGCAATGTGAGACATGTGTTGTCAACCCAACTGAGCATGAATGTTCTTCATCAACTGTCCTTGAAACTGAAGACTCAACACTATGATTACAGAGATTTCAATTCTGTTTCTCACTTAGTGCTTACATGAACAATCTACTGCATGCTGTGTCAAAATCAGACTAAAACAAGAATAATATTGGATTGGTATAGAGAATTGCTCCCGTGTTAAAATTTAACCTTTTTATATTATATTAATGATATTAAAATATGAGCATCAAGATCAGATTGGTCGCATCATCTATAATGTATTTGACTTTTTTTTAAGGTTAAGTACAAAAGATGAAATGTTAATTTATTTCCCTCTTTTCCTGGTCCAAGCCTGTGCTGTTAACCCCTTTCCCCATATTTAAACAAGTCAGTGATGAAATGCAAGGAATTAGAATGTCAATTAAGGGAAATAGCTAAATGTCAGATGTTTAACATTTATTTATGAAGAGAAACCTTCCAATGTTGCAAGGAAATCTTATAGAACATAATACTCTCATGTGACCTTTTTAATATTTATAGTTCGTCAACAGAATATTAAAAACACATTCTATGCATTTATTAATCTTGTACTAAGTGGTGATATTTTATTTAAAATATTAAAAGGCTTTATACAAATGTCAATTGTTGCAACTACATTTTAAAGAGGTTACATTTGTCGGTGCGTTATCCACATGTAAACAAACCACCTCAGCAATTTTCTTCATGCACTTTTGTATTAATTATCACATTGAATGGCGGTGCTGGCTCGAAGGGCCGAATGGCCTACTCCTGCATCTATTGTCTATTACTATTTCCTCAGGTTAAACCCAAAATGAATACAGATTTAGAGGAGTGACCGGGGCACTTCATGCCTACCTGGCATCATGAGATGTGCCACCAGGTATTTCACTGGAAGTATTACATCGAGCAATGTGCATCTACTGATGGCTTACTCTCACCTACAGCAGTAGCTTCTGTACACAAAGTGGAGCAAGAGTGAGTTTATATTTCTAGAATATTCATTAACTGAAACGTTATCAGTTGAACTACCATCGTTGTTTTACATCTGACGTTTAAGCTTCACTCAGATATGTTCATCGCTTTAAGATGTTTGCAATTGCCTGCCTGAATCCTTCAGAACACTTAGAGGATTCCGTGTACATTGGACTGAATTCCAATTTAATTCCAAAAGCATTATACTCTAACATTTCTACCCTGACCACAAATATTTACTTACTTCATTTACACTACATTACCCGTTCAGCTTTGCTCCTAATTCAGCATTTAAGAAGTATTTAGATGAGTATTTGAAATACCATCATATAGAAAGTGAGAAGAGGGGTGGAATAAGGATCAGTGCTGGAAGGCCTGCATGAACACAGTGGGCCGAGTGGCCCACTTCTGCTGTGTGTGACTAGGATTAGCAAGTCTGAAGAAGGGTCTTGACTCGAAACGTCACCCATTTCTTCTATCCCGAGTCTATCTTGTGACGAGGATTACCTCTTTGTAATGAGTTGCAAGATTTGTAGACCGCAGAGGTGACTTTACTCTCTCTCCATTGCACAAAACTTTGAAAAGATATCAGCTGAGCTTTACACTTTTTGAAAAAATCTCTTTTCCTGATTCTACACTATATTCTAGACCTTACATAAATAGTGTACAATATAATAAATTAGTCTGTTATACTGTAGGTGGCCTACAATATAGCAATTACATCTAGCTGACCAATGGCTCATGAATATTGCATTTAAAGCACATTACATTCAGTGAGGCATCATTCATTATGTATAGTAAATGTGAATATTGGGGGAAATAAATAAATAAATCCAGAACATCGATAACAACCAGATTCAACATTCCCCAGTCTAATGTATTGAATTATCCAATGCATAGGATTAGATGTGTTCTAATGGTAACATCTGTATTTGCTATCAATTGGTTAAATGTCAGAACACAGCTTGCCAAGTCCAACAGCTAAATCCCCACATAATTAAGCATATCCATCTTATGCCCCTGGAATGGTCATTTTCAGTCACCTTATCTCAGTCACAACATCACAAATGTAAGTAAATAGCTTTTACGGAGATTTGGTTCTACTTAAAACAAACCAAAGCCAATGTTTAAATGTACAATGACAAATTGTGACAGTTGTGGTAAAAGAAGAGTCTCGACCCGAAACGTTGCCCATTCCTTCTCTCCAGAGATGCTGCCTGTCCCGCTGAGTTACTCCTGCTTTTTGTGTCTAAACTGCTACAGTTGCTGGAAGTCAGAAATAAAACTCAGCAAAAACAGGGTTTGTGAATGAACTAACATCAGAAATGAGCTATTGAGCTGCCTCGAGCTGACTTTTAAGCATTAAATGTTTCAACAACTGTATTGGTATTTAATGGGATCGATGACTGAAAGGCTGAAGAAGGGTCCAGACCCTAAACATAATCTCTTCATGTTGTCCACAGATGCTGCCTGGCCCGCTGAGCTACTCCAGCACTTTGTGTCCTTTTTATCCAAGTACAAGTCATTCTTTAACATCCATCATCTGTGTATCCCAAGGTTCAAGTAATACAGCAGTGAAAGAGACTAAAGCTGCAATTTAAGGCCTTTACATGAGTTTGGGTGTAGACAGGAGGAAATGTGGCATAGTTTCTTGGGATTAAACTCATTTTCACAACTTCTAAATGCATATGCCAGTTAAACTGGCTACTGGATAGGGGACAAAATAAAGCAGCAAAGTTTAATGATCAGAACCATCCCTGTAACTCCACTTTAGAAAGATTCTGCTATGTACCCCTATAGACTTGCCACTAACATCAACATCACTTAGAAGTTTCTTCAACTGTTCATCCGCATTTATCTATCTCATTTAATTAATGCATTAGTTAGCCATAAAGAAAAAAATATCTTCTCTTAATTCACACTAGAGGTTTGACAGACCAACAATCATGCATTTTTCCATTTTAATAGGTAGAACACAAGTAACAGTTTAATCCCACTCATATTAAAGCTGATATCTTGTATGTAAGAATCTCAATGTCCCGTTGTTGGTACATAAGGCAACTAAACACTCTTGACTCTTCACAACCACATTTGTATACAAGACAAATCATTAGTCAAACAAAAGTCACAGAGAAAGATAAACAGGACTACAGTTGCTTAGATTATACACCATTAGATCTTCTTCAAATAACAAGATCCATAATTGTTTCTAGAATATTTTAACTTAATCTTTAATGGCTATAAAACATGGTGTGGATCTGTCCAACACAGCTCTCCTTCTTGCCACAACAATCAAACTTTTAAACACAAGAAACTCAATGTTGATAACAATAAGATGAAAGGAACTTCTCTTTGGAATACAGGCAGTTGTATTTATTCAGCGGGCAGGAGCAGGAGTTTGATGTATAATATTTTAAATAGAATAACTGTGTTGTTGACATTTGGACATTAAATTGTTGGGTCTGAGGAAGAACCTTTATTCACCACTATGTACACAAGCTCTGCATGCACTCGCATTGTTACTGCTAGTAAGCCATTCTGGGTGTGATTAATAGTCGAGGCTAAGTTGCTTTTCCTAACTTAATAAATAAGTGGAAACAAAGAACTGCAGATGCGGATTTACAAAAAAAGATACAAAGTCCTGGAGTAACTCAGTGGGTCTGGCAGCATGCCTGGAGAACGTGGATAGGTGATGTTTTAGGTTGGCACTCTTCTTCAGACTGTTGGTAAATAAGGGTCCTTTTTCATGAGAGGCATTGAATGATCTATTAGGCAACATTCAATGTGGAATTTACTCTAGCGATCTCTAATATCTATGCAATTACAAAATGGATTAACCAAAAATAAAAGCTTGCTGTGAAATGTTGCAGCATGACTTTATTTGAAATTAGTTCTCTTCACGTTGACAATCCCTCGTTGTGCTGTAGTTAGGCAATATTATTCTTTCCTCAATTGGGAGATGAGAATGGACTGAGCCACTCCAGACTACTTCACTCTTCTCAACCAATAGCAGAGTGATTTATATTTCATCTTATCACTATTTCATTCAATGAAAGAAGGTTGGCCCTGTATGTGTGTCATAAATCAGACCTTCATTTCCAACTGAAAGGTGATATATACTTTAATATAAACATTCAGCTGTAAAGTGTACTGGGTTCATGTTCATAAACTAAAATACATTTATTTCATAATGTTCTCCATTTAACATTATCCTTCATAAAGAAAAGGTATCTGTGATTCGATCTTTGGCAAACATTTGTTTGCTTAAAGACCTACATGCCCAATCCTTACGTACATACACTAGCTCTTTCCCCACGATGCGACACATCACTCCAAACACGTTCAGGTTTGTGAGTTGATTGGCTTGGTAAATGTAAAAATTGCCCCTAGTGGGTGTAGGATAGTGTTAATATGTGGGGATCGTTGGTCAACACGGACCCGGTGGGCCGAAGGGCCTGTTTCCACGCTGTATCTCTAAACTAAACTAAAATCTCATCAGCTATTTCACCAACATTTCTGTTTCAGGTTCTACACGCTTCTCCTGGGGTTCAATCTTTCTTCCATGATTCATTAATTCCATGAAAAGGGTAGTCAACCATTCTGATCTCAAGCACCCAACAGTCCCATTGTCCACTCACTCGACTGCTGCATTGGTAGCCAAGAGCTCGTCACAATCTAATTCCCTACATGTGGGGAATCACCCAATCGAGGCTCAATATCTTTATCTGTGATTTCTGTGCTCGAAGCATCACATCACGGCTTAGGAACATCAGAATTATCTGCAAAGCATCAGAAGCTAGCAACACTGTCTGTACAATTTGAAGGAACCGTTTCTAGTTCATGTACACTCATGCCATATCCTATAGCTTGTACAATTGCACTTTCATTGCACCACATAAAATTACTTTTCCAAATTTAAACATTTATTTCCAAAAATGATTTCCTCCAGCTGTACATTCCATGTTCAAAACAGATTTCAACAAATGAAGAATGTGCATTGAGTATATGTAAAGTAACCTGTGAGGGCAGAGTGTATATATATATATGCACAATGCACATAAATATATATATATTTATACCAGTGCATTCATTGTCATTTACAACCATTATGTTGATCCATTTTTTAAAGACAATAACAGGTTAATGGATGAGGGAAGCCAGACTGATGCATATTGAGATATGCAAAAGGTTTCAGCAAAGTGCTACAAATACAGTTGTAAATGTGAGATTAGCAGGCAAGTATTTAACCGACTATAAACGTGTAATTTTGTAGGCAGAAGTAGCTTTTAACTGTGACAGCTTTACTTAGGGAATCAGTTGGTAATGCAAGGATGGGTGACAGAGTTGCTGCAGTTTGTGGCAACTACTAAATGTCCTGCAGGTTCTGGCTCACACCGGTAGCACCCGCATACGCCTGGCGTTTAACACCAAGGAAGACAAGGGAAGGTGGTGATAAGGAAATTATCTTCACATTTCCCTTCTAGAAAGTCTGGCAAAAGATGCAGTGGTGTCTGTTGAGATTCATCCTGTCAAGTCAAATATTTGGTGCCCTTCCAGTACAAGGAGCTATCCAATGGCAGTGTAGGCAATCCCCCTTCCTAGTTCTCCCACCAGTCTTACTGTCTCCGACTACATTCTATCTCTGTCCCATCCACTCCCCTGACATCAGTCTGAAGAAGGGTCTCGACCCAAAACGTCACCCATTCCATCTCTCCAGAATGCTGCCTGTCCCGCTGAGTTACTCCAGCATTTTGTGTCTATCCAATGGAAGTATTACAGGTTGTGACATTCCAGATCTCCAGCAATGTTTATAATGGATAAAGTCAAATCGTAGTCATACAATGGAAATCGTGCAGGAAGATGAAATGATTGGCCTTGCACTGAAATCTGTGGCATATGAATGAAGATTGAGGAGGGATCTTAGAAACTTGCAAAATTCTTAAGGGATTGGACAGGCTAGATGCAGGAAGATCGTTCCCGATGTTGGGGTAGTCCAGAACAAGGGGTCACAGTTTAAGGATAAGGAGGAAATCTTTTAGGACCAAGAAGAGAAAATCATTTTTCACACAGAGAGTGGTGAATCTCTGGAATTCTCTGCCACAGAAGGTAGTTGAGGCCAGTTCATTGGTTATATTTAAGAGGGAATTAGATGTGGCCCTTGTGGCTAAAGGGATCAGGGGGTATGGAGAGAAGGCAGGTACAGGATACTGAGTTGGATGATCAGCCATGATCATATTGAATGGCGGTGCAGGCTCGAAGGGCCGAATGGCCTACTCCTGCACACATTTTCTATGTTTCTATGTTTCTATGAAGCACATGATGGACTCAGGATCAGAGAATGTAGACCATTCTGCCCACTGACTCTGTGCTGACCCATTTTATTCTGCCTCCTCCTTGCACCCCAGATTCTACCTCTCACCTTCCCACTAAGGGCAATGTGCAATGGTCAATTAACCTATCAATGCACAAGTCTTTTGGATGTGGGTGGAAACCAGAACACCCAGAGGAACCCTTGTTTAGTTTAGTTTAGATACACAGCGTGGAAACAGGCCCTTTGCCCATTGAATCCACACTGACAAATGATCACGCATGTACTAGTTCTGTTATAAACACTAGGGATAATTTACAGAAGTCAATTAACCCACAAACCTGCGCGTTTTAGAATGTGGGAGGGAACAGGAGCGCATGGAGAAAACCCATGTGGTCACAGCAAGAACATACAAACTCCGTACAGAAAGCACCCATAGTCAGGATTGAACCTGGGCCTCTGGCGCTGCAAGGCAGCAACTCTTCTGCTGCCCCACTGTGCAGCCCAGTTACATTCAGTATCTAAACACTCCACTTAGACTGGAGGTCACTGGGGCTGTGAGGCAGCTGTCACTGTGGCACCCACTCATATATTTTTATAAATCAAGTAGCCTTTTGGAAACATTTTTTGGTTGCATTTCCTGACTCCAGAAAGCATTGGCCTCACTAAAGCACAAGCAAGGTGTACAATGAGTATAGCTCTAGCATTTAAATATTCCAACATCTTTCAGGACAAAGCAGACCATCCTGGGAAAAGTATTACCTATGTTTTATTGTCACTGGTTCTTTAACTAATAACATGATGGCGTTTCTTTATTACAAGAACTCCATGGAGTTAATATTAACTGCTGAAGTTAGCGCAGAAGGTTAAGGGGGGACTTGATAGAGGTCTTTAAAATGATGAGAGGGATAGACAGAGTTGACGTGGATAACCTTTTTCCATTGAGAATAGGGAAGGTTCAAACAAGAGCACATGATTTGAGAATTAAGGGACAGAAGTTTAGGGATAACATGTGGGGGAACTTCTTTACTCAGAGAGTGGTAGCTGTGTGGAATGAGCTTCCAGGGGAAGTAGTGGAGGCAAGTTCGTTTTTATCATTTAAAAATGAATTGGATAGGTATATGGATGGGAAAGGAATGTAGGGTCATGATCTGTGTGCAGGTAGATGGAACTAGGGGAGAGTAAGTGTTCGGCACGGACTAGAAGGGCCAAGATGGCCTGTTTCCGTGCTGTAATTGTTATATGTTATATGTTAAGTCCTTATGAAAAAGATACTCCTATGACAGTGTTAGTAAAGGAACCTATGCAATAACTCTTAATTAGAAATTAGAGAATATATATTGGGTTTGTCAGAAAAGAAAGATCCAAGAAGATGCTTCAGTTTCTTCTTCTGCTGCAGCTGGATTCCAAATTAAGTTCAGCACCAAGAACAGGGCTTTGGTGGTCCACAGATAAATCAGTTATTGCTAATTTTATTTTTTAGGTATACAGCCCAACATCACCAAGAAACCAAGCTTGATATATGAAAGGTCTCGACCCGAAACATCACCTATTCCTTCGCTCCATGCATGCTGCCTCACCCGCTGAGTTTCTCCGGCATTTTTGTCCACCTTCGATTTTTCCAGCATCTGCAGTTCTTTCTTAAACAAGCTTGCTATTACAAATAGTTCGGAAGAATATGAATGTTCAGAGGAGGTAAGTTCCATAAGAATTGCCAGACTATTGTTAGCATGTTAATGTTTGCAACACCCTCTTCCAGCTTAAATACATCTGGAACATTATCAATTATTTTAGAAATTTGGCATCTTTCGAGGAATGTGGCAATAGCTGTGCCAAACATGTTTTATTCCACAGATATGTTTTCTACTGAGAACGCAGTCAAAATATACCTTAATTGTACATGTCAGCAAATTCCGAGTTCCACAATCACAATTTTTGGCCAGAAGTGAACGGTGCAAGTAGCAACAAATTCAAAAGGTAAAATTACTGGATGATCTGATATAATCCACAGTCAAAGGGAAGGCAAAATGTAGAGCAATCATTGCTGCAGAAAAGCACCTGGCCCACATTCCTCACCCCAGTCTCCACTTTAAATAATTGATAACTATTAGATATCTAGCAATAAATACCTAAAACAAAGAAGGCACATGGTACGCTTGCTTTCATTGGTCTAGCATTGAGTACAAGAGTCGGGAAGTTATGATGCAGCTTTGGTCAGGCTGCATTTGGAGCTTATGTGTAGTTCTAGTCACCCCATTGCAAGATGTGGAGGCTTTTCGAGAGGAGGTTGACCAGAATGATGCCTGGATTAGAGGATATTAGCGACAGGGAGAGGTTGGACAGACTTGAATTGTTTTCTTTGAAATGCTGGAAGTAGAGGGAGAGTTAATAGAAGTTTATAAAACTATGAGAGCCATTGATAGGGTAGACAGTCAGAACCTTTTGCCAAGGTTGAAAATATCAAATACCAGAGGGCACAGCTTGAAGTTGAGCGGGACAAGGTTTAAAGCAGATCAGTGTGTCAAGTTTTTTTCTTTAACACAGAGGGTGATGAGTGCCTGGAACATGCTGCCAGGTGGAGGTGAAGGCAGATACATTTATAAGACATTTGGATGGGCAGATGGATATACAGGGGATGGAGGGACAGGTGTTTCAGATAAGGTTGGCCCAGCATCATGTTCAGCATAGACATTGTGGACTGTAGGGCCTAATCCTGTACTGTTTTACTCTATGTGTAGGAAGGAACTGCAGATGCTGGTTTAAACACAAAGATAGACACAAAATGCTGGAGTAACTCAGCGGAACAGGCTGCATCTCTAGAGAGAAGGAATGGGCGATGTTTCTGTTGTGAAGGAGGGTCTTGACCCCAAACGTCGCCCATTCCTTCTCTAAAGATGCTGCCTGACAGCTGAGTTCCTCCAGCTTTCTGTCTCTGTTCTGCTCTATGTTCTATGACACACAAGTCAGCTCAGGCCCGGCCCCGAGCACAGCCCACACCTACACCCCTACACCCCCACCCCTACACCCCACACCCCCACACCCCACACCCCCACACACCCACACCCCCCCCCACACCTACACCCACACACCCACACCCCCTACACACCCACCCCCACACACCCCCACCCCCCACACCTACACCCACACACCCACACCCCTACACACCCACACCCTACACCCACACACCCCCCCCACACCCCCCCACCTACACCCACACACCCACACCCCTACACACCCACACCCCCCCACACACCCCCACACCCCCACACACCCACACACCCCACACCTACACCCCTACACCCCCACCCCTACACACCCCACCCCCCACACCCCTACACCCCCCCCCTACACACCCACACCCCACACACCCCTACACCCCACCCCCACCCCCACACACCCACACACACCCCCACCCACACCCCTACACACCCACACCCCTACACCCCACCCACACCCTACACACCCCCCCACACCCCCACACCCCCACACACCCCTACACCCCCACCCTACACACCCCCACCCCTACACACCCCTACACCCACACCCCCCACCCTACACACACCCCCACCCCCCCACACACCCCTACACACCCCACCCCCCACACACCCCTACACCCACACCCACCCCCACCCCTACACACCCCCACCCACACCACCTACACCCGGCCCCAACTACCCACTCCCACAGCCCTAACCCCCACAGTCCTAACCCCAACCCAGGCCCCACCCCCCCGGCAGTAGCCCCCCCCCCCGCCGGCCACTCGGCCCGTCACACACACACTAGCCGCTGCCGCCCCCCCCTCACTCACCCAGATATTCCTCGGCTGAGAGCGAGAATCTGTCGACGCTCATCCTGGCCGCAGTCTCCCGGGGGCAGGGCGGGGGCCGGGGTCAGGGCGGGGGTCAGGCAGGGGCCGGGGTCAGGCGGGGGCGGGGGTCAGGCGGGGGTCAGCGCCGGTTGGTCTCTCGCGCTCCCGGTGTCGAGGCGGCGGCCGTTCCCATAACAGCGGCGGTGCCACAACAAACACCCGCCGTGTCGGCCGCCGGCCCCGAGCTTTGGTTCCGGGCTGAGCGTCACCTGGTCCCACACACACACACACACACACACACACACACACACACACACACACACACACACACACACACACACACACACACACACACACACACACACACATATATACACACACACTCACATAGACACACACACACACACACACACACACACACACACACACAGACACACTCACACACACACACACACATACACACACACACACACACACACACACACACACACACACACACACACACACACACACACACACACACACATATATACACACACACACAGACACACACACACACACACACACACACACACACACACACACACACACACACACACACACACACACACACACACACACACACACACACACACACCCACACACTCACACACACACACACACACACACACACACACACACACACACACACACACACACAGACACACTCACACACACAGACACACTCACACACTCACACACTCACACACACACACACACACACACACACACACACACACACACACACACACACACACACACACACTCACACACTCACACACACACACACACTCACACACACACACACACTCACACACACACAGAATTCCAGCATCTGCAGTCTCTGTATTTCCCATTCCATTCGCCATATCTCCTCTATAACAGGAACAAGCCATCTGTATTTTACAGGTGTGTCTCCTCCTGAAGCAGTTCCATTGCTCATGAAATTCAACACATTATTTTGGCCCCAACTCTGCAGACACACCTCCCTCAGCGCAAAATCAGTGTTTGCACTAAAAGTGAGCGGGATGTTGGGCTCTGCATCTTGGTGAAGTTGAAGTGCTTGTGGCTGGAGCTAGCCTGTGCCTCCATCTTCTGCTGGACAATGCAAGATTGGCCGCACCAGTGAGGCGATGAACATCTTGCTTTCCCACAGCTGGCTGGAGGTCGTGGTGGAAGTATAGGGATGTGCTCCATCTTAGCTATGCAGCTGGAGGTGAGAGTGGTCATAATGCAGGGTCACAAAGACTCAACAATTTCATACACCAGTGAGTCAGTGAACGCACAAAGATTCTTCCAACTTCATGCACTATGTTGGGTTTTTTTAATTTAATGAACATCTGTTTTTTAATGTTTGCTGATTAGATTATCGAGTACCGTGTTTACAGGCTTGTTGTTTTGCTGCAAGTGAGAATTTCATTGTCCTGATTCATGACATATGATGATAAAACACTCTTGATACATTTTGCAGGAAACTTCATTGATAGGATAGACACAAATTGCTGGAGTAACTCAGCGGAACAGGCAGCATTCTTTGGAGAGAAGAAATGGGTGACGTTTACACCCGAAACATCACCCATTCCTTCTATCCAGAGATCTTGTCTGTCCGGCTGAGTTACTCCAGCATTTTGTGTCTATCTTTAGTGTAAACCTGCACCTGCAGTTCCTCCCTACACACTCATTGATGCGGTATTAGAGCTAATATTACCTACTGCACCTCACACTCAGGCATGTGGAAGCTGAGTTCTGATGTAGACCTCATACCCATATCTGTCATCCTGTAGGCAGTGCCAGCTGTTTCACTGTATTAGTTACATGATGCAAATACAAGGACACCCACTAACACACTCCTGTGGCTATGAGCATTCAGTTGGACAAAAGGTTCTAATTACCTGGAGGCACCATAGTATCTGTCACAACATAACCTGCGGAGATCTGAGTCATATTAGGAAGGAGCTAGAAATAACTGTGGAAGAAATCAACCAGCAATGAACTTTTAAGTTTTTTACTCTGTTGGTGTCTATCTGTTTAACCTCCTGCAGTTTAATATGCCTGCTTAATCATTGGCTTCACCTTTGAGCTGCTGTCAATTTAATGTGGAATACCGATTGTTTACACTTCAGAGATACAGCGCAGAAACAGGCCCTTCGGCCCACCGTGTCAGTGCCGACTAGCCATCACTCCGTACAGTAACACTACCCTACACACTGCTAACCTTGGAGTGTGGGAACAAACCAGAGATCCCAGAGTCACAATCTCGCAGAACCCACGCAGTCACAGAGAGAGTGTACAAACTCCGTCCAGACAGCACCCATAGGCATTCTTCCCATGATCTCAAGAGTCAAGAGTCAAGAGTCAATTTAATTGTCATTTGGACCCCTGGAGGTCCAAACGAAATGCCGTTTCTGCAGCCATACATTACACACAAATAGACCCCAGACCCAACATAATTACATTTTACATAAACATCCATCACATAGCTGTGATGGAAGGCCAAATAAACTTATCTCTCCACTGCACTCTCTCCCCCCCGATGTCAGAGTCAAAGTCATAGCCCCCAGCTGGCGATGGCGATTGTCCCGCGGCCATTAAAGCCACGCCGGGTGGTGCGAGGTCGCACACTTCACCTAGTAGACATAGACCGAAGTGTGCACTCCTGGTGCCATTTGGAACTCCATAGAGAGGGTGGCACCACTACAGAGATCTGCAACCAAGACAGAGAGTTAGGGGCTGTCCCATTTGGGCGACCTAATTGGCGAGTTTAGAAGAGTTTAGGAGAGTTTGAAAAAGTGTTATGTTGAAGATCTCCTTCAACTATGGTGAAGACCAGCTTCGACTAGCTACGACTAACTTCGGGAAAATTGGACACCGAATAGTGGAGAGTGAAGACGACCTCCTTCGACCTCCCTTCGACTATGATGAAGACTATCTACGCCTACCTTTGTCTACCCTCGATTACCTATGACTAACATGCTGATCTACTACGATCTATCACAACTAAACCTACAAGTAAAAAAAGTTGATTTTTTCCATGACGACCTATTTTTACTCGTGGGCAATTTTGAACATGTTGGAAAAAACGCCGTGACCTAGCTGAGGCCTCGTGTACACGGGGACTACACTCGAGCATGAAGGAGAGTTACAAAGACCTCCTACGACCTTGTGTCGACCATGCTGCGAGTATTAGTCGAGGGCAAACTCGCCAGAACTCGCAGATTAGGTCGCCCAAGTGGGACAGGCCCCTTAAGTGGACTGTTTCCATTCTCCAGGTTCTTGGAATACCAAAGCAAGGCATTTAGTGTTGGGTTTCTAATAATTACATATCCAAGTAGACTCATTAATGTAAAACTTGATAGAAAGTCCATGAACAAGTGCAGGTTTAATGTAGACGTAAGGAACTGCAGGTGCTGGTTTACAAAAAAAAGACACAAAGTACTGGAGTAACTCAATGAGTCAGGCAGTGTATCTGGAGAACATGGATAGGTTCTCCAGAGAACATGGATAGGTTCTCCAGAAATCTCCAGAGATGCTGCTTGACCCACTGAGTTCCATCAGCATTTTGTGGCAAGTTTCATGTTGTGTGCAGCTGTCTGACAAATCTAACAATAGGGCTGATACGTAGATGAATTAATTTATCATTCTCCAAAATATCACTAAAAATGGTACAGTATCTAAAGTCAAAGTTGAACTTATTGAGTCCGTGTTAAACCATGCCTCCTCTAGTAACTGTAGACTCATAGTAACAAACTCCTTTTGTGTTGCCATCCTTTAGGTTTGTATCTGCAACCTTACCATTACCGATTAGTGCGAATGAATATAGTTTGAAACTTCATCTTTACCAAGTTCTGTGCATAATCAGGTACAGTATTTGTCATTCCGGCTCCAGCCGGCTTTATGTTGAAATACATTAACATTTAGTGAGTTCCATTTTTTATGTTTCCGTGATAAGTGTAATTGATTCTAAAACTTGACCGAGGGACGTGCGTTGTGATTTTCCATTAACATTGCACAAGGTTATGAAATGCCACATCCTCAACACAAAGTAATGCACTTTATAACCTGTTGGCAGGAAGATGATTAGATTCAGATGAGATTATTGTCATATATATCAGGGTGATGTGAACTTCTTGTTCAAACTAGGATCACAGGGTAAGGTGTATACATACAGTATCGGTAAATAAATACAAAGATGGGTACAGAGTTACAAAGTACAAAGGCTGATAAATAAATCACAATCTGAAACCAAAGTGCCCGGAGCAATTCATATAGAAACATAGAAAATAGGTGCAGGAGTAGAGGCCATTCGGCCCTACGAGCCTGCACCGCCATTCAATATGATCATGGCTGATCATCCAACTCAGTATCCCGTACCTGCCTTCTCTCCATACCCACTGATCCCTTTAGCCACAAGGGCCACATCTAACTCCCTCTTAAATATAGCCAATGAACTGGCCTCAACTACCTTCTGTGGCAGAGAATTCCAGAGATTCACCACTCTCTATGTGAAAAATGTTTTTCTCATCTCGGTCCTAAAAGACTTCCCTCTTATCCTTAAACTGTGACCCCTTGTTCTGGTGGTAACATATCCCTCATGAAAACATAATTAAATAGACTAAGATTACCCTTTTTGGTGAAACATTGTTCTTAAAAAGCCATGTTCAATCCCAGAGTTGGGGAGTCAAGAAGCAGGGAACATAGGTTTAAGGTGAGAGGGGAACCTGAGGGGAAGGGAGTGGGGGGTGTATGGAGCGAGCTGCCAGAGGAGGTAGTTGAGGCAGGTACAATAACAACATTCCAAAGACATTAAGCCACGGAGCTGGATAGGATAGGGTGAGAGGGATGTGGCCAAACGCAGGCAAATGGGATTAGCTTAGAAAGGACATGTTGAGCAGCATGGAGTGGGGCCTGGTTTAGTGCTGCATGACATGATGTGTGCGTATTATGAAGCTTTGTTTGGCAGCTGGCTATCAATTTACTTTGGTCGTGCTGTAACATGCCTTTTGCTTAGAAAAGTCACCAGAGTTAAAGGGAATGATTTGAGTTCAGTTATTTTGTAGCAGTAATTTATCTTGCCCAGCTCTGTGTAAATATACTCAGGCAATCATTCAAAAAAAAATGCAAGAACAAATAAGCCTGCAATTTCCATGGCTTCTCCTGTTACGTAAGTGTAAGCTTCTTAGAGATTGCCAAAGGTTCATTCATCGAGCACAGTAAGTAATATATAACAGGTCAATCAGAGACATCAAAGCACTGTAATTCTATTCTAATCTCCCAGAACACATGTTGACACAGCTGGTTGATAGTTTAGATTTTTTGGGTTTTCTCTACATTAAATACATTAAACACTAATGAGCACTTGATTGTTTTTGCATGGTTTATGGTTATTGTGAAAAGAAAAATCCTCAACCCTCATTATTCAGATGTTCCAACCAAAGCATTCCAACAAAATCAATCTATTGTAGACAAAAATGCTGGAGAAACTCAGCGGGTGCAGCAGCATCTATGGATCGAAGGAAATAGGCAACGTTTCGGGCCGAAACCCTTCTTCAGACTATCAAATGCTGAGTTAGACACAAAATGCTGGAGTAACTCAGCAGGACAGGCAGTATCTCTGGAGAGAAGGAATGGGTGACGTTTTGGGTCAAGACCTTTCAGTCTGAAGTTCTTTCCTACACTCTATGGATGAGTTGTTATGTGAAGAAGGTTTGTGTCAAGCATGAGGCTGTGCCCTGGTGAGCATTGATATAACCACTGTGAGATCAATGCAGACATTGAGTATGTAGTTCACACCATTTGCTACATGTAATGTCAATGTTCTTTCTGTGACCATTTCAGTCTCCAGATCTTGCTGCCTCAAAGTCATTTCTTCATATTATATCATTTATTATACTTCAGAACTAGGGTGTGAAATCCTTTACAGTAAACTGAAATTCCAAAAATCGCTACATAAATTTGAGTTATTTCTTCCTACGGTGAACTGAATTCAGTATCAGCCAATGACCAAAGCTACAAAACAAAATGTCAGGGACCATGAAACCACTTTCATGCTTATCTACAGCAATAGTTGTCAACATTCAGCGCCTCCATTTCAACGTTTCTCGAGTCAAGAGTGTTTTATTGTCATACTAGACTAATTGGAACCCATGTTCACATGGGAGGGCTGGTCCCTCAACACAATATTCCACCTCTCCACCAATTCCAATATTGGTGGTCAGTGGGGGGCTTTCTGGAGCGCTAGTATGGGTGTTGTGGGCCAAAGCGACTGGGTTTCAGAGGGCTAGTATGGACATTGTGGGCTGAATGGGTTACTGGGCTGGCAGCTCAGTCACTCAGGCCTGGTGGGCTGGCAGTTCACTCATGGCTATACCTTGAAATTCCATTTCAAGCAGAGTGCAGGCCACCAAATTCAAATGCAATTTCATACCATCTGGGCTTTATACAGCTTCTACCACCTCCCCCCCCCACCCCCCCCGGAATGGACATTACCATCATCATGGTGATTGACAGGCGAGGAGACCAATCAGCTGATCTCAAGATTTTTTAAATATTGATAACTTTTTTATTTTTTGTCGATCGAAAAATCCTTAGGGCTGCCTCAGCGGAGGAGGACTGTGAGTAAGATGACCAAAAATCATAGCGATATATATTAGCATTTTTTCTAAAATCAATATACAGCGCAGACAGGAAGTGGTCAAGATGAGACTTTTAGTTATATAGATGTCCCGGATGGGACAATTAAATTCTTACTCGCTGCAGCACAACAGATGTGAATATGTAAACATGGTACATAACGGGGGAAGAGAGAAAAAAATAACAAATATAGTCTAACTAGACTAAGTAGGACCCGTTGGGTCCCAGCATCACACGGGAGGACTGGTCACCCAAAGTAATATTCCACCTCTCCACCAATTCCAATATTGCTGGTCAGTGGCGGGGGGGGGGGCTTTCTGTTATGCTAGTTCGTACTATTTGTTATTCGTTGATCACACACACTCTCCACCTCACACAGACACTCACACACAGACACACACACACACACACACACACACACACACACACACACACACACACACACACACACACACACACACACACACACACACACACACACACACACACACACACACACACACTCATTCACTCACACACACTCACCCAATACTAAAATGCCAAGCAACTTCAGAACGTGTTGAATATACAGTGTGTAAAATGAATGTTAAAAGCCTCCTGTAGAGGCAGCTGCTGCTGAAGCAAAAACGTGCTTTAAATAACATCCAACAAACACACTCACCACCATAGACAGAGCAGTCAGCTCTCTTGAATTATTCAATGGCGCCTGCACTCGGCGCCATCTTGACGTCACCCTCTCGCTTCTTGCCACGAACCGGAAATTATGCACTCAGCACCAGCATGCCGCTAACTGGAAATGACATCATCGGTGCCATCTTGCAACTAAGCGAAAATCACAGAATGAGTGCCAATTATGATATTAAACACAGTCCTGATCTAATAAAATGTTTATTCACGCTTTATCCATCCGAAAAACTATTGCAAGCAAGCCCTTTAAAAGCCAAGCCACTTGGACAGTTTGCAAGCCAACAAAACACATTTGCTGAAAGCCCTTTAAAAACCCAACCTAATTGGGCAAACACTTTGCAAACAACAAACACATTTGCTGAAAATCACATCCTGGGGACTCACTGCGGAAGTGGACGTGCGTTCAGTGTTATTCGCAGCTCAGAGAGCCATGACCCTTTCGCTTCCTCCGTCTGGCAGAGACTGAGTGAGCCACGACACTTCCGGGTTTTATAGTCCCCCCCCTGCCGCCACTGGGGGCAGCAGAGAGAACGGCAATTTAAAAAAAACATTAATATCTCTCTGATTTTTCAGCGATGGGAAAAATCATCCAGTCCAGTCCGGCGTAGGGGGGCTCTGAGCGACATGGCCAAAAATGATGGCCGTAAATGGCGGCGTTCTCTCGTAAATCACTTTGCAGTGTCAAAAGCGGTCAAGATCTTACTTTTAGTAATATAGACTAGACCAAGTGCAGACCCGTTGGGTCTGTTCCCCCAACGTGCGGTTGGGGGGGGGGGGGGGGGGAGGCGGCATGCAGCGTCACACACACTAACTAACCCCCCCCCCCCCCGCACTCACGCTAATTACCCCCTTGATATTATATTAATATTATTAATTTGCTCCTTTTACCCCATAACCACCCTATCTACTGACGCATAGCCGGCGTTCTCTCGGAAATCGCGGCATTCTCTCGGAAATCGCAGCACAGTGGGCCAAAAGCGGTCAAGATCAGACTTTTAGTAATATAGATAATATAATCTTTTAATTTACTCTTTCAAAGACATGCTCTTCAACGATTGAGAATAATTCTACTTAAGAACAAGGGTGGGTGACATGAGTGAGTTGTTTGATCCGACTAGAGAACGCGGGCATGCAACAAGATCACAGCCCATCCACTTACGTGCCCAATACCTGCGTCACTTGAGTCCAAAAAACGGATCACTCTTAGCATTCAATATAAATAAGTGTTGCACAGGGATTAAAGAAAGTGAATTCTACAGATTCATAACTTTCATAGTAAACAACTATCTCTCCTTAAAGATTGACGATTCTACCTCAGGTAATCAATGGGCGATGTCCAGCCAAATAAATGCTGTGATTACAAGAGCACTGGATATTCTGCAGCAAATTATTCATCTCCTAAACCTAAAACCTTTGCACCATAAACAAACCACAAGTCCAGTGTGTGCATCGTTGTTCTGGGGATGGGTGAAACTAGGCATGGAGTACTATGCATAGTATTCTTCATCTACAGATACATCAGATGCAACTTAGATAAGCATTAGCAGGCCAGCATCTGGAATGTGTAAGATGTCTTATAAAGATAGTGTGGGGTTTTATCTGCTGGAGTTTAGATCGGAGCAAGGGGACTTGAATCAAATATGAAGATCTTGACAGAGTGAAGTGATGAAGACATTTCCTCTTGTTGGATAATCAGCAACCATGGATCAGTGCTTCAAATAAAATAGTTGGCTATTACAGACAGAGTCAAGGCACTTTCCCCAGTCTGTTACACTATGCCAAGCGGCAGATATTCTGAAACATCTTAAAGGAGGGAGGAGAGCTGAAGAGGTCAGCTGAAGAACACTCCCGACCCGAAACGCCACCTATTCCTTTCTCCAGAGATCGGGTCTGACCCGCTGAGTTACTCCGGCATTTTGTGTCTATCTGTTGGAGAGGTTGAGAATTATAAAGAAGAACAATAATTCATGTGGTTCCATTGATGGATAAATTCAAATTAAGAATGCCCAGGAATCTAGAAATGGAGGATTATGGATCTTAGGATGTTGTAGAACTGGAGAAAGTTGAGTATAGGAAGGATTTGAAAAAGTTAAAGATTTTGTAAGAATCAGTGGTGCTCAACCAATGTTGATCATTGAGGTTGGGATGAAAGGTGAATGAAACAATATTAATTAGGAGGTACACAAAAATGCTGGAGAAACTCAGCGGGTGCAGCAGCATCTATGGAGCGAAGGAAATAGGCGACGTTTCGGGCCGAAACCCTTCTTCAGACCATCCTTCGCTCCATAGATGCTGCTGCACCCGCTGAGTTTCTCCATCATTTTTGTGTACCTTCGATCTTCCAGCATCTGCAGTTCCTTCTTGAACACAATATTAATTAGGATATGGGCAGTGGAGTTTTAATGGAGACGTTTGTGGTGGACAAGGTCAAGTGTAGGTCAGATAGACATGAATGAAGATTTCACCAACAGATTCAGTAAAACAAGTGAACTGTGCAGGTTGGTTGGTCAACGTTGCACAGATCCACAGCCCATTTTATGTTCAACAGATAGTCCAGCCATCATCAGAGGCGTGGAATGATTTGCTTGGGAACAGACTTTGTGGTTTTGGGTTGACGATGAAGCAGCAAGATAGTGCCCTTCACTTCACATTTATCTTCTGAATCAATGTCAAAAACCTCAGAAAAATGTCAGTTGTGAAAGATTCTGACTTTCACGTTCTTTGACGTTGGGCTTCCCGACAGATAATGCCCTTGCATTTTGTACAAAACCGTCATTTACTTACCAATTGCTCTTAATGATACAGTAATATCCATCCTTACATTGTAAAGTCCCAGGTAACAGTCCCGTTGCAGAAGTAACAAACAGTCGCTCATCTCACAGAACAGAAACAAACAGCTTTCCTTGCCTTACATTAATGTCTTCATGCCCCACATCTCCACTTTCTTGATGGGTATTTCAAACAGAGAAGTCCTCATTTCTTCTGTCATTATCTTTTGTATATCTTAACCTCTATGATTTAAGTGAGCACTTCAACTGAGCGAGACCATGTTATTGATCAACCAACCATTTAAACAAGTCATAAGGTCATAAGGAATAGGAGTAGAATTAGGCCATTCAGCCCATCAAGTCTATACCATTCAATCATGGCTGATCTATCTCTCCCTCCTAACCCCATTCTCCTGCCCTCTCCCCAAAACTCCTGACACCCGTAATAATCAAGTCAGACACTTTAAAGCTTTTCACTACCTCAGTACATGTGACAATAAACTAAACTGAGATACAGAAAGCTGTAGTGACTCAGTGGGTCAGGCAGCATCTGTGGAGAAAAGGAATAGGTGACGTTGTGGGCCGAGTTACATTAGTTCAGTTACATTAATCTCATAATTTTTATTCATCTTTGGTGGTATGGAATTGTGGTCTGAAGATGAACCGGCCGGTATAATTTGCCCTAGTGAGTAGATGGCCGGCTGAATGGGGGCAGAGTCTTGTATGTTTGGGGTTCTGGTTGATGAGAAAGTGGTTCAAATAAAAATAGATGAGAGCTTAAGTGAAATTAATGGTTATATGTTACATGTAATGGTTATATGTTACATGTAATGCAGTTATATGTTACATGTAATGGTTGTGTGTTACATGTAATGTGGTTATATGTTACGTGTAATGCAGTTATATGTTACATGTAATGGTTGTGTGTTACATGTAATGTGGTTATATGTTACATGTAATGCAGTTATATGTTTCGTGTAATGTAGTTATATGTTACATGTAATGCAGTTATATGTTACATGTAATGGTTGTGTGTTACATGTAATGTAGTTATATGTTACATGTATCACTACGGTATCTGTGTAGGAAAGAACTGTAGATGTTGGTTTAAATCGAAGGTAGACACAAAATGCTGTCGTGACTCCACGGGACAGGCAGCATCTCTGGACAAGGAATGTCACTACAGTACCTAATGGTATCAGGCGGTTTGGCAGAATATTGACAATATAACTGCTCAGCTAAACACTCCACTGCAGTAATTAACGCAGATGAAGTGAGCATCAGCAAAGGAGGAATAAGATGGTGACGGACTTGAATTGTCCAGAGTGAAACACATTATCCCAGAGGGACATCAAGGAGCCACTTCTCCAAGAGATTTCTCTCCAGAGATACTGTCTCACCCGTTGAGTGACTCCAGCATTTGGTGTCTATAACCAGTTCAATAAAGCTGAGTAACTAACGCTGGACTGATTATTACGGGTGTATGGGGTTATGGGGAGAAGGCAGGAGAATGGGGTTAAGAGGGAGAGATAGATCAGCCATGATTGAATGGTGGAGTAGATCATGATGGGCTGAATTACTTAGTTCTGTTCCTATCACTTATGAATTTATGACTATGTGTCCGATCCCACAGTAATGGGAGCCCTGTCGCCCCCTCTTCCCCACCATGTAACACTGATCACCCACATACTCACACTAACTGCACACCTAGGCTGAAGAACCAAAACGTCACCCATTCCTTCTCTCCAGAGATGCTGTCCGTCCCGCTGAGTTACTCCAGCATTTTGTGTCTATCGTCGGTGTAAACCAGCATCTGCAGTTCCTTTTGGCACTGAATCACCCAGAGAGTTGTGAATCTGTGGAATTCTCTGCCACAGAAGGCAGTGGAGGCCAATTCACTAGATGTATTCAAGAGAGAGTTAGATATGCTGTCGCTCTTAGGGCTACCAGAATAAGGGGAGAAAGCAAGAACGGGGTACTGATTTTGGATGAACAGCCATGATCATATTGAATGGCGGTGCTGTTTCGAAGGGCTGAATGGCCTCTACAGTACTGTAATCAAGAGACCTCGATTACAATTGAAACACTTACAATATACAAACTACATTGGGGCTTATATTATTTTTTAAACTCTGTAAACAATATCTCCAATGTAATTTCCGATGTTAATTTCCCCATGCTATTGATTCTATTAACTGGATATTACAATTATTTGACAATTTATTTCTGTCTGACTTTAGCTTTAATGGCTTTGGATGAAAGAAATTAAATCATTCCTCTTCACAGTTGAAGACTGCTTGATGGAAATTAAATTATTCCACTTAAGGTTTTATGATAATTTACAAGTGATTGGCAAAGGCCAAGTCTATTACAAATAATTTGGATTGTGCTGGTGAAATGACTCAGAGGTGAACTGAGTTGTGGATGTCAGACATCAGCGAATATGTGAAGCAAACCCCCGCTGCACTTGGTCCAACTGTCTATCCTGTCTATGCCACTCATAACTTTATACACTTCAAATCCCCCACACTTCCAAACCTCCCGAGAAAACAATCCAACTTAGTCCTGACTCCTTGTGGCTTATACACTCGAATTCAAGCAACATCCTGGTAAACTTCTGCACCTTCTCAAGAGGAAATAGACAGGTGGGATAAGTGGAAACAAATGCAATTTATCTCAGCAGAATGCAAGTGTTACATCTCAGAAGGAAGGATAGAGGGGGATACAATTCCACAGTATTAATGATTGGAAGTGGGGGGAGGGCACTCAGGAACCTGGGCTTTATTGATACACGGAGCACAATGTCATGGTGACCCTTTAAAAGTCAAGGTAGACAAAGATGCTGGAGAAACTCAACGGATGAGACAGCATTGTAAGACAATGAATGGAGTATTGTGTGACTTCTGGGCACTGCCGTTGAATGGAAGTGAATGGCTCCAGCGATGGTTAGAATGGAATGGAAAAGATGGGGCGCTTCCTTAGAGGAGGCTGCAGGGGATTGGATAACGTTATTTAATGAAGGAGCTGGATGAAGTTGCAAGAGAGAAACACTTCCCTCGACAGAAGGGTTTGAAACTGCGGATGACAAATGGATTGACTGGCGGTAGAGACAAAAGTGACATCAGGGATATTTACCGTGGGATCCTGATTTGAACTTATTCCATGTGAGTATCTGTGAGAGAATGTTGCTCAACTTTAACTGTTGTACTTGCTGACACATGTTGCAAAACCAAAGATGCTGCATTGTTTTGAGGAAAGTCTTGGCCAAATATTTGGAGCGTTGTGTACGGATATCTGTTTCTTTGTGTGTGATGTTATTATCTGTTATCTGTAAAACCAACAGTGCCTATGTATGGGTCTGAATGATGTCATTTAGGCAGTGTTAATAAAATCGTAACCCCCTGACTATGCTGTTTAAGGAACAGATATGTGCTGGTGTGCACAAGGCTTGTTTGTTTGGCATGGTATAAACCCGTGCTGTCTGTACTCTTGAGGAACTGTCTCCCGGGGAAGTTCCTCCACTAACTACATCATGTCATAAAGTCTCATTCTCCACAAGTCCGAGTCCTACAGTGATTTCTCTGACAGTAACTATCTGCCATTCTGTCATTAAGTTATTACTAGTGGGTCCTGCAATGTTGCGCTAACTACTAACTCCACAGATAGACACAAATGCTGGAGTAACTCAGCCGGACAGGCAACATCTCTGGAGAGAAGGAATGGGTGACATTTTGGGTCGAGACCCTTCTTCAGACCTGAAATGTCACCCATTCCTTCTCTCCAAAGATGCTGCCTGTCCTGCTGAGTTGCTCCAGCATAGTGCATCTATCTTCAGTGTAAATCAGCATCTGCAGTTCTTGGTTCTTGGTTTCCTGGTCCTCCAAAATATTCCAAATGGAATTTAAACTGGAGGTGGTGGAGGGAGGGCTTAAGCCAGAAAGGGTTATTGGGAAGAAAGAGCTACTTTAAATGTAGTTGCATCTGGTTGGGTAACTATAGTTGGGTGGAGACTATTCCATGCTTTAATTGTGCGGGGGAAGAACGAATTGCTGTACACATCTGTCTTTGTAGCTGGGATCACAAATTGGATCGAATGCCCTCGTCTGCTCCTAATTGGTTTGGGTTTGGTGTAGGTCTTGTAGTCTATGTCGAGCTGACCATTTAACATTTTGTAAAAACAGGTCAAACGGTGAGCTTCACGTCTGTCTGTCTTGGAGAGGGTTCCACCCCGACCAGAGAATTCAGAAGTTTGGTGACACTCGCTTCTCTCTCATAGGTGTTAGTAACAAATCGAGCTGCCTGTCTTTTCCTACATATTAATAATTCTATATACTGGGAGATGGTAGAGAGAGGAGAATATCTACTGCATGAAAGTATTTGAATGATATTAACGTTGTCCCATTAAAAAGGAAAACATGGTTGAGGTAAATCAGTTTCACGGTCTGTGAATCAGTAATCATACAACAGTAACATCATGTCAAACTCTAAACCATGACTAAAGATGTAACGTGATCAAGGTTTGCACATATCACTGCCTATAGAGCACTGGGCATGTTAAACATTACTCATCAACCACTACAGTTGTGGCAGTGAAAGTCCTTGCACAGTTGTCTGTTATTGAAAGGTCTTTCAGTGACTCTCCAGCTGATCTTGATATACCTGCGTGCGATGCTCCTAGTTAATCCGTGGCCAATATCTCCTGGCAATCATACTTGTCATAGTCATAGAGTGATACAGCATGGAAACAGGCCCTTCAGCCCAACTTGCCCATGCTGACCAACAAGCCCCATCTACACTAGTCCCACCTGCTCGAGTACAGCCCAAACCTGTCCTATCCATGCACCGGTTCTCAAGCATTCTTACCTTGTGGCTCCTGAACTAAATGTATTCTGGACCAAAAGATATGGAGGATTTTCCTTGGACCGTCTGGATGGATGCGTCAAATTCCGTCACGATCCAGCATTGTGTATTGTAGTGAAATGTAGAATGTGTGGAAAAACCCCACACACTGCTGAAGTATCTCAACAGGTCAGGCTGTGACATGGATCAGCGATGGTCCTGGTCGGGGAGTTTCAAACCTGGAATTGAATGATTCACCACCCTCTGGTGAAGGAAACGCTGCCATATCTCTTCTCTAGACGTACATCCTCTTATTCTGAGTTTGTGCCCTCTAGTCCTGGACTCTCCCACTAGTGAAAACATCTTCTCCACATCAACGACACTCTACCAAAGTGCTCCTTTCATGTGTATCCTGAATAAAACCCCATAGTAAAAAAAAGTTAAGTAAAGTATCCTCTATTGTGATTCAGACATTTCATTCTGAACGAAGTTTCAAATCAAATCAAATCAAATCAACCTTTATTGTCATCTTGCAAAGCAACAGTTGCACAGTGTAAAATAAGAAAACGATTCCCAGGGAATACTGGAGCATCGCACGGAAACTTAAAACATTTCACACATAATAACAATAATAACATAAAAACAATATTTGTTATAAGGTTTATACATCGACCTATTTTCCCTTCTCTGGACTCTGTTGTAAACATAGACCACAGGATAGCCGCTAACAGGTTTATCCAGAACAAATCCACATTCAGTTTAGCTTTGTCCTTCTCTTTTTTGATGAATTGATGGTTTGGAAGATCTTGTTTGCCAGGGTGTTGATTGCAACATTTTCATCTGTTTCCTGGATATTTGCTTTCTCTCCAGCTCGCTCCAGTTCTGCAGTTCTTTGAAGTGCTTTGTTTGTGTCTGGTATGTTTGTGGTTTGCCGTGCCATGTTATTAATAGTTCCTTGATCAGCGTGGGCAGCTAGTTCTGCTAGTGTTGCCAGTCTGAAGATTGGTACTGACCCGAAACGTCACCTATCCATGTTCTCCACAGACCCGCTGCTGCCTGACCCGCTCCACGGATGCTGCCTGACCCGCTGAGGTTGTTTAAGAGCCTGACAGCTGCAGGGAAAAGCTGCTCCTGGACCTGGACATTACAGTTCAAAGAAAGAACTCAACGAATGTGAATTTTTCCAAGGTCCATAGACAGGGAAATGTCTAGTTGAGATATTTAACTGCACCTTATCTTAGCCCATGAAACACTGTGCTCTGTAAATATAATAACAACACAGACTCCAACATTTCTTTAGAAATTCACCTACTACCTGCTTGCACATGCTTGCGATGAAATGCTGGTGAGATGTGGACAGCTTTAAATGCAAAGTGGTGATCACACAATGCTGCCTGTCCCATTCCACATTATACAGAACCCTGTGGATCACTATTTGTGACTATTTTTAATGATGTTTTCTCTGAGTGCCTCTGGGAAAGTCGTCTGCATTTCTATGTGTGGGAAGACTTGTCCAATTGTCCTCTCTGGGACCACGCACCGATCCTGATGCGTAAATAATAAAGTGTGAAACTGCGGGGGAATCTTGTCTTTGAAGTTTCTAATTAGAAGTGAGGAAATATATGACAGCTTCAAGTGGAGTTTTTCTCACCGACTTTATTGATCGGATGCTGGCAGACTGCTGTGACCAGGTTACCTGAGCTGCTAATGAATCAGGTAATGAACAGAAGGCAAGGAGCTGGTTGTTTACATTCTTTCTGTCAGATGAAGTTTTTAAAGAGTTTAATCACCAGGTTATCAATGTCCCACTTTCCCCCAGACATGGCTGATCAATCTATTTGATTGACGGTTTTGACTGATTATAAGGACAAACCTTCTGCCTCGATTATCCGAGCCTGCATCAAAGAGCAGAGAGATGTCAGTGGGAATCGGTCAGTCCCTGACTGGTGAAACGTTACAGGGGAGAAGCGGTAGAGATTTGAGGGGTTCACCCTCGTGTTCACCTTCATTAGTATTGATACAGACTATCGCGAGCTCTTGATGTCAACCTGCAGAGAAGCAGAATTATAATGGGAGTTGTTCGAAGCAATTCTTTAACCCTCACTCTGGGGAAGTTGCAAAAGCAGGGAATTAAAACTCTGGAGCTGCCGACTTCCATTTCCACTTGCTATTCCAACTGCAGGCTGATATAGAAGGCCGATAAATCCCCAGGGCCGGATGATCTGCATCCCAGGGTACTCAAGGAGGTGGCTCTAGACATTGTGGACGCATTGGTGATCATTTTCCAATGTTCTATAGATTCAAGAACAGTTCCTGTGGATTGGTGAGAGAGAGAAAACGGGGAATTATAGACCAGTTAGCCTGACATTGGTGGTGGGGAAGATGCTGGAGTCAATTATTAAAGCAGTAAGAATGGAGCATTTGGATAGCAGTAAAAAGATTAGTCCAAGTCAGCATGGATTTATGATGGAGGAATCCTGCTTCACTAATCTTCTGGAATTTTTTGAGGATGTGACAAGTAAAATGGATGAAGAGGTGCCAGTGGATGTAGTGTATCTAGACTTTCAGAAAGCCTTTGATAAGGTCCCGCACAGGAGACTGGTGACTAAAATTAGAGCACATGGTATTGGGGGTAGGGTGTTGACGTGGATAGAAAATTGGTTGGCAGACAGGAAACAAAGAGTAGGAATAAACGGGTCCCTGTCAAAATGGCAGGCAGTGGCGAGTGGAGTGCCGCAACTAGTTACAATATATATTAATGATTTTGATGATGGGATTCAAAGTAACATTAGCAAATTTGCAGATGACACAAAGCTGGGTGGCAATGTGAACTGTGAAGAGGATGCTAGGAGGTTGCAGGGTGACTTGGACAGGTTGAGTGAGTGGGCAGATGTCTGGCAGATGCAGTATAATGTGGATACATGTGAGGTTATACACTTTGGAGGCAAATACAAGGAGGCAGATCATTATCTGAATGATGTCAGTTTAGGAAAATGGAAGTGCAACGAGACCTGGGTGTTTTTGTACATCGCTAGAACCAAGAATCACTGAAAGTAGGCATGCAGGTACAGCAGACTAATGGCATGTTGGTCTTTATAACGACAGGATTTGAGTATAGGAGCAACGAGGTCCTTCTGCAGTTGTACAGGGCCCTAGTGAGACCACACCTGGAGTATTGTGTGCAGTTTTAGTCTCCAAATTTGAGGAAGGACATCCTTGTGATTGAGGCAGTGCAGCGTAGGTTCACAAGGTTAATCCATGGGATGGCGGGACTGTCATATGAGGAAAGATTGAAAAGACGAGGCTTGTATTCACTGGAGTTTAGAAGGATGAGAGAGAATCTTATCAAAACGTATAAAATTATAAAAGGACTGGACAAGGTAGATGCAGGAAAAATGTTCCCAATGTTGGGCGAGTCCAGAACCTGGGGCCACAGTCTAAGGAGAGGCCATTTAAAACTGAGATGAGAAAAAACTTTCTCACCCTAGAGTTGTGAATTTGTGGAATTCCCTGCCACAGAGGGCAGTGGAGGCCAATTCACTGGATGGATTTAAAAGAGAGTTAGATAGAGCTCTAGGGGCTAGTGGAGTCAAGGGATATGGGGAGAAGACAGGCACGGGCTACTGATTGTGGATGGTGGTACTGGCTCGAAGGGCCGAATGGCCTCCTCTTGAACCTACAGTATTTTCAATGTTTCTATGGAACACCACACGCTGAAGCTGAATATCTTTCTTTACCGATGTACATCAGAGCCAGGGTAACACTGGCATGAAGGGGGATGTTGCAGCTTGAGGGGGAAGTGGCCATTACTGTGATGTGTGATCATGGCCTGGCTGTGTTGCCAGACTGTGCTCACTGCAGTGGTGTCATGCAGAGTGAGCATGGAGTCTAAACATAAATGATGCACAAATTGTACCAGGTAGTGAAGGTGAGAATGAATGTGGAAAAACAAGACCTTCGGGCAAAGCTTAATTAGAAACCAAGTCCATGGCGGTGCAGGATAGGGTCCGTCCGCAGTGTTCTGTTGTGGAGGTGGGATGGGAGTTGTGGGGGTCGGTTCAAGAATCTGTGGCTGCAGGTAAGTAGCTGTTCTTCAACCTGGTGGTGTGGGCCTTCGGGTCTTCTGTAGCTCCTGCCCAGCAGTAGCAGTGAGAAGGGAGCATGGTCTAGAGGGTGGGGATCCTTGGTGATAGATGCCGCCTTCTAGAGGCACCGTCCTGTGACCATGTTCTCGATGGTGGAGAGGGCAATGCTTGTGATGGACCGGGCTGAGTCCACACCTCTCTGCAGCCTCTTGTGTTCCTGTGTGTTGGTATTGCCCTAGCAGGCCAGGATGCACCTGTCAGCAAGCATTGTACTGTTATAGTCATAGAGTGATACAGTGTGGAAACAGGCCCTTATGGCCCAACTCACACAGACCGGCCAACATGTCCCAGCTACACTAGTCCCACTTGCCAGCATTTGGTCCATATCCCTCAAAACCTGTCCTATCCACGTACCTGTCTAACTGTTTCCTAAATGTTGGGATAGTCCCAGCCTCAACTACTTCCTCTGGCAGCTCGTGCCATACACCCACCACCCTCTGTGTGACCAACAGTTGGTCAAGGAACATCAGGAAGAACAGCCCTGAGCATGTTGTACACGGCACAGAAACAGGCCCTTCAGCCCAACTCGTTCATGCTGACCGGGGTGCCCATTGGTTTGACATATTCCTCTAAAACGTTCCTGTCCAGCTCCCTCCATTGTTGATGTCGTGCTTTGTTATTGATTTTGCTCTGAATTTCTCGTCTTGGTGCATAATCTGGTCATAATGTCATAAGGAATAGGAGTCGAATTTGGCCATTCGGCCCATCAAGTACTTTGGCCATTCAATCATGGCTGATCTCTCTCTCTCCCTCCCAATCCCATGCCCCTGCCTTCTCCCCATAACCTAGGTATGTTGCAAAACTTACCTTCAGCGGCGCTGCAGTTCTGTCACTGCCCGTGTGCGTGACTTTGGCGCCTTTGCGAGGGGGGCGGGTTTAAAATGCCGTATTCTCCAAGCTGTTTAGATCGATGTTGGTCAGCCTGTTTAGTTGCTCAAGAAAAATCGCTGCGACTGCCGTTCTCTGCAGTTATTTTTAAACTAAGTTGGATAATTTAATTGTTGGAGTAAATTAAAAATCATCCTCTAAAGCCGTGGACGCTGACAACGGGACGGATCTCACGTAGGGGACATGGCAAAGTACGCTGTTTATTTTTACATTAAAAAGTACTTCTTAAGATGCCTTTAATCAAAATTTTAAGTTGTGAGAAGGTGACTTGGAGCCCATACGAACTGGCAGTATTTTTCCTGCCGACATGGGGTTCGAACTCACTGCAACTGCAACGTTCCAAACCAGCGCGTTCCACAAAATCCCACTCGCAAGATGATTTAAATGGCCATTAATTTACAGCAATTAAACACTAAATTCCTTCCATTTGGCCTATAAATTCATGACAATGAGATTTAAAAATCATGTTATATTGTGAATTCTTGTGTGAATATTATTTGGACATTTAGGCTATTTAAAAATGTAAATATTTTCTTAAGAAATGGATAGATGTTTAGATCTAGTAATTGAATTTTGTAATTAGATACAATTGGGCAACTAACTTATTATATGCTTTAATTTCAGGTCATCCAAGTAAGATTGTTTAATATTTGTTTCAGAATGCTTCAATCTATAATAAATGAACATTTCTTTCAGTTCTCTTAATATTTAAGAAAGTTATGGCCATTTGACTGTCTTCGATCACAGGTTTTGTGTTAAGTCAATGGAAAATCAATACAGAACAAGATACTAATTTCCGAGTATGAAAATGGCCATAACTTTTTTTAATACTGAAGATATGAAACTGAATTAGGTGTCAAATTAAACTTCTTTTTATGCTTTATCTGATGGGATAAATTACAGACTTGATTTTTTAAATCTCAAAATGTTATAACATTGCTACATATCCCCTGACACCCGTACTAGTCAAGAAGGTCTTTACAACAGGATGAAATTATTGACCGATCGGCAAAACATTCCAGCGTTTCATTTTTCAGTTGAGTTTATTGTCCCGTGTACCAAGGTACAGTGAAAAGATTTTGTTGCACGCTAACCAGTCAGCGGAAAGACAATACATGATTACAATCGAGCCGTTTACAGAGTATAGAAAATGAGACATGTTGCAGTAGTAGAGGGTCCAGAGTGTGGAACGATTGTAATATGTGGGTTGTAGATCTCCTTCTGTGGCGAGCCACACAAACAGACGCCTGGCGATCTGTGTTGCGCTATTCCCTGCTTCCACGTCCCTGTACATATCTAACAGCCTCCCAAACGCCACTATACCACTACCTCTGGCAGTTTGCTCCTGTCATGGAAATGCTTGCTTGAGATGAGCATTTATCAATGGAACATTTAAAATCTAAAACTTAAATAACTTCCAGATGAATGAGAGTTAATCAAAATCATCAGCATTATCATTTAAAAATAGACCTGATAAACTGATATCTTCTATTTTAAATGTCATTCAATTTATTATTTATTCACGTTCTAGAATAAGATGTTACCGTTCCTTGCCTGTCGATGAAAATTATTATTTAAAAAAGGTGCAAGAAAATTTATGTTCATGTCTAACCATTAGTAACATCCAGTGCATGTAAGTACGGGAAAGGAAACGTTTGATTTCCCTGGTGGATCAGACTGTTTGCAGCCAGGAGCTTAGAAATTGTCAAAGCTATTACTGACCATTAATGTAATGGACCAAAATTCCAGTGGTCACTCAATCTCCCTCCTGCACCTGAGGTGAGAGCGCACAGCTTTGGGACCCTGCATGAAGAGGCTGTCAGCCATGACTTGTAAACTAAACCCTGCTTGCAACATCACGAAGCAAAGACCAGCACTTCATGCTGCACACAGAGGGTGGTGGGTGTATGGAACCAGCTGCCAGAGGAGGTAGTTGGGGCTGGGACTATCCCAATGTTTAAGAAACAGTTAGGCAGGTACATGGATAGGAGAAATTTGGAGGGATATGGACCAAACACAGGCAGGTGGGACTAGTGTAGCTGGAACATGTTGGTCGGTGTGGGCAAGTTGGGCCGAAGGGCCTGTTTCCACGCTGTATCATTCTATGACTCTATGACAAACAAGCAGGCCAATATTCCACGTCACACTTCACTGCAGAACTGTAAAATATGGAAAAATTCTCCCCCCCCCACCACCTCCACATCAGTCTGAAGAAGGGTCTCGACCCGAAACGTCACCTATTCCTTTGCTGCATAGATGCTGCCTCACCCACTAAGTTTCTCCAGCATCTTTGTCTTGCTGTAAAATATCGGAGCCCAGTGTAATTTGTTTCAGTTTAAAATGCAATTCCATTCTAGCTCCACTCTCCACTGTTTTAAATATTCAAACCCTAACAATTGTGCAAACAAAGTCTGGTGAATTAAGGAAGTTAAATCATTCATCTTCTGAATCTCTTCGCTGCCACAGCATCTATCTTGCAGCAAAATACTTGCACACAGGCCAACAACTATTGGACTGAATAGAACCTGCAAATTGCAGTCAATTGTTGTTCCTTTAGGAGCCAAAAACTAAATGAATGTTTACAGCACTGCAGCTCCCAGACCATCAACACTCGTTAGTGTTCTGCTGCCTCACAATGAGAAGGTTCCAAGGTGTAAATCTTGCACTTGGCTGCAGTAAAATGAGATCTAGCGATGCCATTGGAATCTATGCCATGCCATTACCCTGGATCATTGGATGCCCTTACACATGTTTCCATTACACTGCATGGCCATACAAAATCAACAGGGGGCCTGCAACAGCACTTCACCCTTTACAGGTGCATGTAAATCTGGTCAGTTCCCCTGCATCCTGAGCTGGGGCAGACTGTGACGTTGCAATCCGTACAAAAATGAGTAGCAACAAAAACACAAAATTTATCGACAGGGACAACCATGCATGCTGCCTGCCATACATGTATGCATTTATCACAACAGGGGGCCATGTGCACAGTGGCACTGGGGCAGAGACTGACTGCAGCGCCAGTGACCCGGGTTTGTCCCGTCTACAGGTGCTGTCTGTCTGCAAGTTTGTGCCATCAGGTGCATGTAAATACAGCTGGATTTCAGTTCCCCTCCAGGTTACATGTAATCCTGAGCTGGAAAGTTATTAGACATAAAGACTGTGGACGTTGGAATCTTGAGCAAGAAACACACAAATTGCTGGAGTAGCAACAAAACACAAAAAGAAAATTATGAAGAGCCTCAACGTCACCGATCCATGTTCTCCACAGATGCTGCCTGACCCGCTGAGTTGCTCCAGCATTTTGTGTCTATCTTCGGTTTAAATCAGCATCTGCAGTCCCTTCATTTGCAAAGAAAGAAACAAGTTGGTGATAGCAGCAGTGAGAATGGGTGGGACAGAGAGAAGTTCTGCTGTTGGGTGAAGCAAGGAGCAGTTGGATAGACACAAAATGCTGGAGCAGCTCAGCGGGACAGGCAGTATCTCTGGAGAGAAGGAATGGGTGACGTGTTGGGTCGCGACCCCTTCGGGATGAGTTGGTGATGTAGCCAAGTGTGTGTTGTATCAGGACAGCATCATCTTCCTGGACCCACCCCTGCATGTCAATTCTTGCAAATGTTACTCTACCTGGAGTCACGTGTCAGTTTCTATTGAGTTTATTGTCACCTGTACTGAGGTACAGTGAAAAGCTTTCATTACGCACTGCCCAGTCAGCAGAAAGGCAATACATGATTGTATTCGAGCCATTTGCAGTGTAACGGAATAACGTTTAGTGCAAGGTAAAGTCCAATCAAGGATAGTCTGAGGGTCACCAATGAAGTAGATAGCAGTTCAGCTCTGCTCTCTGGGAGAAAGTAAACATGTGTGTACATGTACAAGCAGAGAGATTAGATGTGACAGAGCTGCAACAAAGTGATTTCATTTCATTATTATTATTTGAAGAAGAAAAACAATAGCTCCAAGAACACGTCGATTAAGTGAAGAGAAAGCGGTTTCATTCACATTGATTCTGTTGGAAGCATTCACTCATGAGGCATCGAGATGTGTAACTGTCAATATGCCAGTGGACTGCAACAATGACATCCTTGCTTGCTTGCAGCAGCTTTACAGGCAAATTAAACATCACAGCTATCGTTCGCTCGTGTGTCAGGTGATGTGTAGCTCGCTGTTTAAGAAGGAACTGCAGATGCTGGAAAATCGAAGGTAGACAAAAATGCTGGAGAAACTCAGCGGGTGCAGCAGCATCTATGGAGCGGAGGAAATAGGCAACGTTTTGGGCCGAAACCCTATGGGTTTCGGCCCGAAACGTTGCCTATTTCCTCTAGTGTAGATTGTTCAACCCTTTGCATGGAGCGAAGGAAATGGGCAACGTTTCGGGTTGAAACCCTTCTTCGACGTGTAGCTCGCTGATGGCTTCTGTCATCATCCAACATGGTGACAGAGTTGGTCGCCAGAGTGTCATTGTTTCTGGGGATCGCCACCAGGAGGCTTCTGCCATTATCCCCATCACAGCAATAATACGTATATAATTAATAATTAGTCACCTTCAGACACCACAGTACAAGCCAAAGTTCTCAGCTGAACCTGAGTAATGGGTCTGAAGAAGGGTTTCGGCCCGAAACGTTGCCTATCTCCTTCGCTCCATAGACGCTGCTGCACCCGCTGAGTTTCTCCAGCAATTTTGTGTACCTGAGTAATGGAAGTGGTTCTGTGGGGTTGTGCAGAACAGTTCCGGAACCTGATTGTTGGTGGGGGAGAAGCTGGTCTTGAACCTGGGGGTAACGATTCTCCTCTACCTCCCCAATGATAGCAGTGAGCAGAGAGTGCCAGGTTGGTGGGTCCGTGATGACATTGGCAGCCTTCTTTAAACATGACCCATCACTAATTAACCACAGGGCAGCAATTTCTTCAACTGGCGGAGATTCTGGTGGATCTCCCACCGTGCTATTGGGCAGGCAGTTCCTGGATTTAGACCCAATGGTGACAGAGAACCAGTTGCCAAATCAGGACAATGTTTGACTTAGAGGGAAATCTGGAATGGAAAATATTCACGTGGATGAATCAAATGGCTCTTAAAGATAATGGAGTCAGGGGATATGGGGAGAAGGCAGGAACGGGGTACTGATTGGGGATGACCAGTCATGATCACATTAAATGGCAGTGCTGGCTCAATGGGCCGAATGGCCTACTCCAGCACCTATTGTCTATTGTAAGCCTGTTGGAGGGATGGTTTACTTAGGACAGCCCATCCACAATAATCGATTGCCTTAAATCTCCACAAGGTGGTAACTGTGACTGGCTTTGGTTCTCCTTATCCTCTTGTTAAACCCGTTGCTGAATTTCTTCCCTTGGTCAAGAGTGATGAGGCGGGAATTCTCTGCCACAGAGTCAATGGAGGCCAATTCACTGGATAAATTCAAGAGAGAGTTAGATTTAGCTCTTCGGGCTAACGGAATCAAGGGATATGGGGAGAAAGCAGGAATGGGGTACTGATTTTGGATGATCAGCCATGATCATATTGAATGGCGGTGCTGGCTCGAAAGGCCGAATGGCCTACTGCACCTATTACTCCTGGGCACGTTGCTGGGAATGGCCTTCATAAAATCCGTATACCTCAAGAGTTTAATTCCACATAGCTTTGCAAGTTATGTGGAGACATCTTCACAAATCAATCCTAGGTCCAGATCTTTGCTTGAGTTCTGTGGTAGGTCAGAGACCTCTAGATGAATTGTATTAGTGGTCAACAGTGGTCCTTGGACATCTGATCTCAGTGGAGGTGTCCCAATCTTCTCCAAAGAGCTAGAATGACCCTTAGTTGCCTGGACCAAGGACAAGTGAGGACTGGTGCGCTGTTGAGGTGTCATGGCATTGCTAGGATAACAAAGACAGTCAGTGACGGTCTGAAGAAGGATCTTGACCCAAAAAGTCACCCGTTCCCTCTCTCCAGAGATGCTGCCTATCCCATTGAGTTACTCCAGCTTTTTGTGTGTATCTTTGGTTTATACCAGCATCTGCAGTTCCTTCCTCCACAATAAATTATTCACTCACAGTAGGCCCTGACCAGATGAATATTCAGGAAGTAAAACCTCTTCCTGTTATAATTTGGCCCCATAGCAGAAACGCCACATCACGGGGCTGGAAACTAGAAGTATCCTGAGCTCATTCTGCTACCAACATCATCTATTGCAACAAGTGACGGCTCTCACTGATGGTCGCCGGAAGCTTGTGTCCTGTTCAGGACGGACGATGACAGCAAGGACAACATTTGTATCAAGATGGACATGAATAGAAGACGTTATAAATCAGGACTGGTTCTTGTCAGAAGAGCACATGTAACATGTATGGTTGTCACCTGTGGAGATCCAGACTGTGGCCACATCGAGCTCGAACAGCAACTTCTGTGAGAACTGTGATCTATTAGTGCCTTGGCTGCCTGCCACCTACTTAGAAACAAAGAAACATAGAAATTAGGTGCAGGAGTAGGCCATTCGGCCCTTCGAGCCTGCACCGCCATTCAATATGATCATGGCTGATCATTCAACTCAGTATCCCGTACCTGCCTTCTCTCCATACCCTCTGATCCCCTTAGCCACAAGGGCCGCATCTAACTCCCTCTTAAATATAGCCAATGAACTGGCTTTGACTACCCTCTGCGGCAGAGAGTTCCAGAGATTCACCACTCTCTGTGTGAAAAAAGTTCTTCTCATCTCAGTTTTAAAAGATTTCCCCCTTATCCTTAAGCTGTGACCCCTTGTCCTGGACTTCCCCAACATCGGGAACAATCTTCCTGTATCTAGCCTATCCAACCCCTTAAGAATTTTGTAAGTTTCTATAAGATCCCCCTCTCAATCTCCTTAATTCTAGAGAGTATAAACCAAGTCTATCCAGTCTTTCTTCATAAGACAGTCCTGACATCCCAGGAATCAGTCTGGTGAACCTTCTCTGCACTCCCTCTATGGCAATAATGTCCTTCCTCAGATTTGGAGACCAAAACTGTACGCAATACTCCAGGTGTGGTCTCACCACACCTTAATGTACTTAATGTCTGTACGGACAGAACATTTACTGCTTATGTCACCTGTTGCAACCTGGATTGACATGTTGTATTGAAGCTGGGGCCCAAACACTCGCACATTCAATTTGATGTGTTCCTTTTGCTTGGCTGTAAATTCTCATTGCAACAGGTTTCGGAGGTCAGTGGCTGCTCTCTGTTAAACACAACATCCCACAAGTTGCTCATCAATCATGACAACATCTTGTTACCAAATAGTGGCATCAGAAATATGCAGCAGTTTACAAAGACTTAACTTAATGGAAGTGAGAAATCATTTATTATCCACGACATGTGCTCATATATTTTACTGTGAATAATTTTAAATCTCTTGGCCACCAAATGTTCAAAACTGACCAAAGCACGAGGTCTCTATACATATATATCAGAGCCAGCGTCTATTTCAGATACAAGCCTCTATTTAACACCACCTCGATTTGACCACTGCCTGTTTTTGACCAGCGAGACCCTGTTTCAGAATCGATACACAGTGATAATGGAGAATAAAATGCAAATACATTCCTTTCCTTTTTAGTGTAAGGACATTCACACCTTGTGGGTTGTTGCATCGTGTTCAACATCTTTCTTGTTTAACAAGGAAACTGTCACACCAGCCTTCACAGATGCAGAAAGAGAAAGACATTGCAAGGAGGGATACTCAGAGCAGGGGAACCAAGAACAAGACAACACTGGTTTAAGGTGAGAGTGGAAAGATTTAATGGCAATCTGAGGGGCAACTTCTTCACACGTGGGTGTATGGAGCGAGCTACTGGAGGAGGTAGTTGAGGCTGGGACTATCACAATGTTTAAAAGACATTTGGACAGGTGCATGGATAGAACAGGTTTAGAGAGATATGGGTCAAATGCAGGCAGGTGGGACTAGTGTCGATGGGGCATGTTGGTTGGCATTGGAGAGATGGGCCGAATGGCCTGTTTCGGTGCTGTGTGATCCTATGACTGTCAACAAGAGACAATTTATGAATTTAAGAGTTTGCATAAAACGGTGATTGAAAATACAGTGTACAACTGATAAGATATTCTGATAAGAGATGATAAATATTTAAATTCAAGACAAGCTGGCCACTGTTTCCATCAACGGTTTTCAAAACTTAGGAAAGTTGTTGCCAGTTTTATTGGTTTACTGAAACGTTGCCCCCACCGTCACCTCTAATAGGGGCACCTCCCCTTCCTGTGGGGTGATTCAGCCCATGGAGACACAAGGAACTGCAGATACTGGGATCCTGAGTGAAACACTGAGTGCTGGAGGAACTCAACGAGTCAGGCAGCATCTGTGGACAAGGGTTGGGACCCTTCTTCAGACTCCAAGTCCCATCTCAGGTGAAAGACAAGTCCTGACTTTCCTGAAACATTTCCTCCTTCCTTGTCATTAGAACATTAGTACATCACAGGAACAGGCCCTTCGGCCCATGCTGCCCATGCTATCTGGCCACATTCCCTAGCATGGAATCGAGGACCTGAGGACATAGGTTTAAGGTCGGGGGGAAAGATTTAATAGGAATCTGAGGGGTGACATTTGCATGCAGTGTGTCGATGGGGCATGTTGGTTGGCATGGACAAGTTGGGCCGAAGGGCCTGTTCTACGACTCTAAACGCCATGAGTCCAGCTGCAGAACAGGACCCCGACACAAGCTCACACGTTATAGGAGTAGAATTAGACCATTCGGCCCATCGAGTCTACTCCATCATTCAATCATGGCTGATCTCTGCCTCCTAATCCCATCTCCTGCTTTCTCCCCATAACCCTGGCCCGTTCTAATCAAGAATTTGTCTATTTCTGCCTTTAAAATGTCCACTAACATGGCCTCTACAGCCGTCTGTGGCAATGAGCTCCCACAGATTCACCACCCGCTCACTAAAGAAGTTCCTCCTCACCTCCTTTCTAAAAGAACGCCCTTTAATTCTGAGGATAGACACAAAATGCTGGAGTAACTCAGCGGGACAGGCAGCGTCTCTGGAGAGAAGGAACGGATGATGATTCGGGTCGAGACCCTTCTTCAGGCTGTGAGCACCAGTGGAAACATCCTCTCCACATCCACTCTATCCCAGTCTTTCATTACTCTATAAGTTTCAACGAGCCCCCCCCCCCCCCCCCCCCCTCCGTCTTCTAAAAAACTCCAGCGAGTACATGAGGCCCAGTGCTGTCAAACTGAAAATAAAGTCGACATTAGAAAAGCGTCAAACAATTCGTGTCTCGAAGTTCCGCGCCGGGGACAGGGAGCGGGTCCGCGCCTACAACTAGGGAGCGCTCTGTGGGACAAGGAGAATCAAAGATTCTGAATTAATTGACTCATTTGATGTTTGCATTTGTTGCCACGCGCATTTATTTGTTTCTCGCGGATTTCCTAATGTTTATTTTAGATTGTTCGTTTTAACAAACATTAAGTTTAAGGTATGAAGTCTGAAGAAGAGTCTCGACCCGAAACGTCACCCATTCCTTCTCTCCAGAGATGCTGCCTGTCCCGCGGAGTTACTCCAGCGTTTTGTATTTCTTCGATGTAGCTCCTTGCACATCTGGGACAGAGGTCACAGACCCGCCAGTTGCCGCTCACTGCCGGAGGTTAAACCAACCACCCAGCGCCAGATGTGGAACACCCGCTGGCTTGTCCATTCCTCAACATCTGGAACGGGCTTCAATGGATCATGTGCTCAGGAACGCGGATGGGAAGTCAAAGT
Organism: Leucoraja erinaceus; assembly: GCF_028641065.1. NCBI lineage: Eukaryota > Metazoa > Chordata > Chondrichthyes > Rajiformes > Rajidae > Leucoraja > Leucoraja erinaceus. Next base: position 649,879 of record NC_073394.1, read on the forward strand.
GGACACAACATGCTGGAGTAACTCAGCGGGTCAGGATCATCTTGGACACTGACATTCCTGCACGGAAACAGGCCCTTCGGCCCAACTTGCCCATGCCGACCAAGATGTCCGATCTACACTAGTCTCACCTGCCCGCGTTTGGCCCATCTCCCTCGAAACCGGTCCTATCCATGTACCTGTCTAAATGTTTGTTGTACTTGTCTGAACTACTGCTCCAGCAGCGCGTTCCATACAGTACCCCCCTCCCACACACACACACACACACACACAGTACCCCCCCCCCCCCCCCCCCCCCCCCCCCCCCCCCCCCCCCCCCCCCCCCACCTCACACACACACACACCCCCCCCCCCCCCCCCCCCCCCCACCCCCCCCCCCCCCCCCCCCCCCCCCCCCCCCCCCCCCCCCCCACCCCCCCCCCCCCACCCCACACACACACACACAGTACCCCCCCCCCCCACACACACACACACACAGTACCCCCCCCCCCCCCACACACACACACACACACACACCCCCCCCCCCACACTCACACCCCCCACACCCACACACACCCCCCCCCCCCCCCACACACACACACACACAGACACACACCACACACACACACACACCCTTTAATTCGCTCCCCGGTCACTTTACGAGATAGTTACACATTTGTAAAGCTCAAGTGAACTGGCACACGGGGGTGTTGATGTCAATATGGATTAGACACAGTACCCCCCCCCAGAGGGGCCGAGTGGCCTATTGTGGCGCCCGCTCCTCCTCCACAGTGAGACCGTGTGTAAGTGAACACCCGCCGATGGGTCGAGTTAGTTGCAGGACTGTAGATGATGACTGGACGGGCGTGGGCGCCATGTAACCGCAGTAGTTACTGAGAGCCCCCGCTCTGTCCGCTTGGGGGGCAGTGCAAACCCCGATCCTCGGTGCCCTTCCCCCTCTACCCCCCCTCCCCCTTTACCCCCGCCCTCCACCCCGCCCCTCCTCCCCGTCCCCTCCTCCTCCACCCCCCCCAGTCCCCCCCTCCCCCCCCCCCCCCCCCCCCCCCCCCCCTCCCTCCCCCCCCCCCCCCCTTCCCTCCCCTCCCCCCCCCCCCCCCTCCCCCCCCCCCCCCTGTATTGTGTAGCAATACTAATGTTGGGAGTTTGATCTTTGCCCCGCAGAGTGATAGCGGTAATGTGTGGGAAGGAACTACAGATAACCGAAGATAGACACAACGTGCTGGAGTAACTCAGTGGGTCAGGCAGCATCTGTGGAGAACATGGAATGGGTGCATAGGGGTGGTTTAGTTTAGTTTATTGTCACGTGTACCCAGGTACAGGGAAAAACTTTTTTGTTGCATGCTAACCAGTCAGCAGAAAGACAACACATGATTACAATGAAGCCGTCCACAGTGGACAGATACATGATAAAGGGAATAACGTTTAATGCAAGGTAAAGTCCAGCCAAGTCCGATTAAAGATAATCTCCAACGAGATAGATGGGAGGTCAGGATCGCTCCCCTAGTTGGTTAGAGGAGTCAAGATATTTTATTGTCATGTGTCCCAGATAGGGCCATGATATTCTTGCTTGCTGCAGCACAACACAATATGTAAACACAGTACAGAACAGGAGATACAGGTTCAGTGTATCTATAGACCATATACACACACACAATAAATAAACAGATAGAGTGCAATAGGCTGTTATTGTTCAGAGTTTGTTCAGAGGATGGATCAGTTGCCGGGGAGAAACTGCGGTGAATCTGGAGCTTTGAGTTTGAACAGCAAGGTTAAAAGCAATTCGATTAAACTTTAGATTGTAAAAAGCGTGCAGGAAATTGCGTGGGATTGTGAATGATTATGCGTTCATCCAGAGGCGCTGGCTGACCCGCTGAGTTACCCCAGCATCTTGTGTGTTTTTTAGGATAGAAACATAGAAACATAGAAACATAGAAATTAGGTGCAGGAGTAGGCCATTCGGCCCTTCGAGCGTGCACCGCCATTTAATATGATCATAGGACGGGTTGAGAGCGACGCGGGGCAAATAGAACCAGCGTAGATGGGGCATATTGGTCGGCATTGTCGAGTTGGGCCGAAGGGCCTGATTCCATGTAGGCAGGAATTGCAGATGCTGGTTTAAACCGAAGATAGACACAAAGTGCTGGAGTAACTCAGCGGGACAGGCAGCATCTCTGGAGGAAAGGAATGGGTGACGTTTCGGATCGAGACCCTTCTTCAGACGGAATCATTTAGTGCATATGTTTGGGCCTGTTTCGTGCCTCCACAGAAAGAGAACATTGAGACCACACCTGGAGTAGTGAGACCACACCTGGAGTAGTGAGACCACACCTGGAGTATTGTGTGTAGTTTTGGTCCCCTAATTTGAGGAAGGACATTCTTGTTATTGAGGGAGTGCAGCGTAGGTTCACCAGGTTAATTCCCGGGATGGCGGGACTGTCATATGCTGAGAGAATGGAGCAGCTGGGCTGGTACACTCTGGAGTTTAGAAGGATGAAACATATAAGATTATTAAGGGTTTGGACACGCTAGATGCAGGAAACATATTCCCGATGTTGGGGGAGTCCAGAACCAGGGGCCACAGTTTAAGAATATGGGGTAAGCCATTTAGAACGGAGACGAAGAAACATTTTTTCTCACAGACAGTTGTGAGTCTGTGGAATTCTCTGCCTCAGAGTGCGATGGAGGCAGGTTCTCTGGAGAGAGTTTTCAAGGGCTAGATAGGGCTCTTAAAAATAGCGGAGTCAGGGGAAGGCAAGAACGGGGTACTGATTGTGGATGATCAGCCATGATCACATTGAATGGCGGTGCTGGCTCGAAGGGCCGAATGGCCTACACCTGCATATAATGTCTATAGAACATATTGTTGTCCAAAAATAAACATTATTCAGAATTAAATATTTCTACCAAAATATATGTGTAATAGGTTTTCTGTCTCGTCAATGGCCGCCCCGGCCTCGTCCCCTGGCCCCTGCCCCAAGGAGCCCGGCAGCGAGGGGACAGGACACACACACACCCACACACACAGACACACACATAGAAACATAGAAAATAGGTGCAGGAGTAGGCCATTCGGCCCTTCGAGCCTGTACCGCCATTCAATATGATCATGACTGATCATCCAACTCAGTATCCTGTACCTGCCTTCTCTCCATACCCCCTGATCCCTTTAGCCACAAGGGCCACATCTAACTCCCTCCTAAATATAGCCAATGCACTGGCCTCGACTACGCTCTGTGGCAGAGAATTCCACAGATTCACCACTCTCTGTGTGAAAAATATTTTTCTCATCTTGGTCCTAAAAGATTTCCCCCTTATCCTTAAACTGTGACCCCTTTTTCTGGTCTTCCCCAACATCGGGAACAATCTTCCTGCATCTAGCCTGTCCAACCCCTTAAGGATTTTGTAAGTTTATGTAAGATCCCCCCTCAATCTTCTAAATTCTATCTCAACTTTCTTCATTTACTCGTTTTCTTTCTTCACACACTATATATTTCACATTTTTCTATCCTTTACTATCTAACCTCTTTTTCTTATTCTCATCTTTTTTCAATGTAACAAAAAAAAAAGAAGTTGTACATAAAATGTATTATGAAAATATATATTAGGCACTTTGGTGCCATATGACTGTGCTTACTTCTAATAAAATAAAATATTAAAAAAAAAAAAAAAAAAAAATCTTCTAAATTCTAGCGAGTACAAGCCGACACACACACACTCACACAGACACACACACTCAGACGGACACACAGACACACAGGGGATATCACACACACAGACACACACACACACAGACACACATACAGTCAATGTACTCGCTATAGGATCTTTGGTGTACAGCGCTCTCAATCTATCGCGCCCCAGGGTGCTGGGCATGGAGGGGGGGGGGGGGAGGGGAGAGGGGTGGGGTTGAGGGGGAGGAGACAGACAGACAGACACAGACACACACACACTGACGGTGAGCGGCGCTCTGTGGTCACCGCGTAGTCACTCCAGCAGCCGGGCAGCGCCGCCCACATTGAGCGCGTCCCCCGGGGCCGCGGGATCGGAGCCGCCGTTTGTTGGCGACTGGGAAGTGGCCGCCGGGCCGGGCCGGGCGGAGCCGGGTTACTATTTGTTCGCGTCTCAGCGGAGGCGGCGCCAGTGACCTGGGAGAGCGCGGGGGGTTCGCTCTGTCCTCAGCCTGTCCCCGCCCGCCCGCCAGCTACAGGAGTCGGTGTAGACCCGGAGTGAGCGGCGCTTGTTGCTCGGTGCCCGGTGCTCGCCCCCGGCTCAACTCTACCCCCGGACCGCGAGAGAGGACGCGGCGGCCGGCCATGATGTGACCTGCTCTCCGCTAAAGCCGCCGCCGCTACACCGTGCAGCCCGTCCCCGGCTTGTGAAGCGCTCACACTCGCCATGCAGCCTGTTGCATTGCTGCTCGCCTTCCTGCTGACTGCTGGGCCACACCGTCAAGGTAAGACCATCCCGACCCCCGGACCCCGGCCCGGCGACGTGGGGCTGAGCGGCGGCTCACGGCTCCGGTTTGTGCTGCCGTTACCCCGCGGCTACAGAGCCGGGTCTCCGCCGCCCCAGAGAACGCGGCTCCCGGGCAGCGACATCAGCGCAGACCGGCAAAGTTGTCCAGGGTCGCGGATAAAGTTTTACCCAAGTGTTGGCGTGTGTGTGTGTGTGTATATCTGTGTGTGTGTGTGTGTGTCTGTATGTGTGTGTGTGTCTCTGTGCCTGTGTGTGTGTGTGTGTGTGTGTATCTCTGTGTGTGTGTGTGTATCTCTGTGCCTGTGTGTGTGTGCCTGTGTGTGTGTGTATCTGCGTGTGTGTGTATCTGTGTGTGTGTGTGTGTGTGTATCTGTGTGTGTGTGTGTATCTGTGTGTGTGTATGTGTGTGTGTGTGTGTGTGTGTGTGTGTGTGTGTGTCTCTGTGTGTGTGTGTGTGTGTGTATCTGTGTGTGTGTGTGTGTGTGTGTGTGTGTGTGTGTGTATCTGTGTGTGTGTGTGTGTGTATCTGTGTGTGTGTGTGTGTGTGTGTGTCTATGTGTGTGTGTATCTATGTGTGTGTGAGTGTGTGTGAGTGAGTGAGAGTGTGTGTGATAGTGTGTGGGTCTTTTGTTCCCCGACACAGGGCTGCTGTCCCCGAGTTGTGCGCGTTGATTGCGTTTGACTGGGGGAGTTGGAGCCGTGCACAGGCTCGGGGAGTGGGGGCTCGGTGTCGTGTTGGAAGAGGTAGCGCTGGTGTGTGCCCGCTGTGAGCGGACACGGGCAGATTCTCTCTCTCAGACTGAACAACTCTCACTCCGTGAGACTGGGGCGGCGGCGGCATTTAGAGCTGCTGTGAATGATCCGAGAGGGAGAGAGAGAGGGAGGGTGCAGGTTGTGTCGGGGAGGCGGTGTAGCTGGGAGTATTTACACTGAATGTGTGGAACCGTCCACGCTGTTGCGATCTTCACGCCGACTCTTGTTTTCCGCGCGGTGCAAGTTTGACCTCGGCGACCAAGCGAGTGGCCACTGATCCCTGACCGCTCCACATTGGTCAGCCCGCCGCGTTACAAACTTGCCCAGGCCGCTGCTCCAGGTTCCCCACTGACAACCGCGCCTGCCCCCCCCCCCCCCCAACTCTCCCCCCCCCCCCCCAACTCATCTCTTCTTCTCCCCCCCCCCCCCCCCCCCACAACCCCCCTCCCCCACAACTCTCTCCCTCGCCACTTCTGTCTCTCTGTACAGGGAGACAAAGGATTAGGCAGCGCGGCCGCGGGGGGAGTGGGGGCAGCGCGGCCGCGGGGGGAGTGGGGGCTTCCACACTGTTGCTCTGGAACAACATTGGTCTCGGGGGAGGAGCGAGCGACGAGGGAGAGAGGGAGGGAGGGAGGGAGGCCGCCGGCCGGGAATGGAGGGATGCGCTGCGCTGCTGTCTGTAACTCGGCGCCTCTTGGTTCGCTGGCTTTGTGTCCGCGGGGCGGGGCAGGCAGGGCTGGCCATTGGCGCCGCGGCTCTGTGACCACCGACCCGGCCTCTGGCCTCTGGCCATCATTCCCCGCCTCTTGCCCGGGACAGAGAGCGCTTCACCGGCACTCGTGTTCAATGTAAACATGAAAGTCATTTAAAGTTGAATTTTCACACAAGGACAGAGTCGCGGCGTTGTCCCCCGGGAGGGGGGGGGGGGGGGGGGGGGGGGGGGGGGGGGGGGGGGGGGGGGGGGGGGGGGGGGGGGGGGGGGGGGTGAGGGGTGGGGGGGGGGCGTCAGTGTCGGTGCGGCCCAACTCTATTCCCAGTGTTTGAGTTTCATCTCCCACTCAAAAAAGCGCAGCCACTCACACTCGCTCCGTCCCCGCGTGTTAACCGGGCGAGAGGCGAGCGGGGCCGCGGTTAAACCACAGTCCACCTTGCAGATAGACCCAGAGTGCTGGAGTAACTCAGTGGGTCAGGCAGCATCTGTGGGGTCCAGACTTCGCATCCACCCGTTTAGACGCTGTCTCGTTCTCTACAAACCTTGTGCAGGACTGTGGAAAAGGAGAAACTCGCCTGGTTTATATTGCAATATGTTGTAGAAACAGCCTGGCATCTGCTCTGGGGGACGATATTAATTTAATTGTAAATCGGTTATTTAACCAGACGTGCAACTCCGTTGTAAATATAATAATATCTGGAATATGTGAAGTGCCAGGGGAGGTGATCTTTGGGGAGGTGATCTTTGAGCCTCTGAGCTGCTCCGTGTGGCGCCGTCCACCTGCTGGGGCAGAGTAAGTGCCAAACTGGAATGCAAATATGTCTGCAAGACATCCCAGTGCCAACTCTGCCTGATGAAGTGTCTCCACCCGAAACGTCACCCATTCCTTTTCTCCAGAGACGCTGCCTGTCCCGCTGAGTTACTCCAGCATTTTGTGTCTGTCTTCGGTTTAAACCAGCATCTGCAGTTCCTTCCTCCACACATTATCTGAATGGTGTTTAAGAAGGAACTGCAGATGCTGGAGAATCGAAGGTACACAAAAAAGCTTGATAAACTCAGCGGGTGCAGCAGCATCTATGGAGCGAAGGAAATAGGCAACGTTTCGGGCCGAAACCCTTCTTCAGACCCTTATCTGAATGGTGTCAGGTTCGGGAAAGAGGAGGTGCAACGAGACATGGGTGTCCTTGTTCATCAGTCACTGAAAGTCTGAAGAAGGGTTTTTTCGGCCCGAAACGTTACCTATTTCCTTCGCTGCATAGATGCTGCTGCACCCGCCGAGTTCCTCCAGCATTTTTGTCTACCTTTGATTTTCCAGCATCTGCAGTTCCTTCTTAAACACCATTTTTGGTCCCCTAATTTGAGGAAGGACATTCTTGCTATTGAGGGTGTGCAGCGTAGGTTTACAAGGTTAATTCCCGGGATGGCGGGACTGTCATATGCTGAGAGAATGGAGCGGCTGGGCTTGTATACTCTGGAGTTTAGAAGGATGATAGGGAATCTTATGGAAACATATCAAATTGTACACGCTAGAGGCAGGAAACATGTTCCCGATGTTGGGGAAGTCCAGAACCAGGGACCACAGATTAAGAATAAGGGGTCGGCCATTTAGAACTGAGATGAGGAAAAACGTTTTCACCCAGAGAGTTGTGAATCTGTGGAATTCTCTGCCTCAGGCAGTGGAGGC